>NC_079193.1:6762791-6902193 GCF_029499605.1 Hyla sarda | reverse complement strand
CTGCCTCCCCGTTTCCCCCATAGAACTGTATTGGGACGGGGAGGAGACGGGGCGTCACCATCGACCTCTAGGTCGACGCTACGCGCCTTCAGTGCTCACTAGGAGCGCTAATAGCGGCGCCCCGTTAGGGAGATCGAGGGGGGTCCCAGCGGTCGGACCCCCGCGATCAAACACTTACGGCCCAGTGTTGGATAGGAAGTGTCTCCATCGTTCTGTTAGGGAAGTGTTTCCCAACCAGGGTGCCTCCAGCGGTTTCAAAACTACAACTCCCAGCATGCCCGGACAGCCTTCGGCTGTCCGGGCATGCTGGGAGTTGTAGTTTTGAAACCGCTGGAGGCACCCTGGTTGGGAAACACTTATCTAGACGAATGTGCCCAAACCTGTGGCTGTCTGTGCATGCTGGGAGTTGTAGTTTCACAACGGCTGGAGGCACCCTGGTTGTGTCAGAGTTTGTTGTGTCCAGATGGATTCATTATCTTCCATGACTGGATCCATTGTTCGTCCTCCAGCTGCGAGAGTCTTCACGAATCTCCTGTCGCCTGCGATCTGTTTTCGTTATTCTGAAGGTATTTGTGTCTTTACGATACTTCGATGACCTCACGGTCAAAACACCGACCGAGCTGGAAAGTCTCCGGATCAGTCTACGCACTTTGTCCGGCTGATCTTTCGAAGGCCACCACCATGTTCCAGAACAATACATTTGTGGGCGTTCGGGCTGACGGTTTCCTCCATTGCGCCAATTCCCTCAAATTCCACATTTTCCTTCAATGACCCATTCTGGCAAAATGGAAGCGGGGGAACCGGACCATCCCTCTTCCTCCGTCAGCTTTGTCCATTAGTGTTGGCTCCTTCTATCCGACCCTTACTTCACGTCTCTGTCTGGGAAACGCAGGGTTTTCAGAGACTGGAGCAGCTCCCGGCACAGAACGCTGCAGCGCCCCCACAGGGGAGATCAGGTATTACAAGGTTTTTTATAGATGATATGGGCTGTCCATGTAACACTGGATGTGCAGGGTCCTCCACAGTGGGGGGCGCTCTTGTAGCTCTTCTGCATCCCCTAAGCAATTGCCTAGTTAACCCCTTATATTGTTATATATGTGATAACCGACGATATCTATGGTAACGGTGATTATTGGATGTGGACGGGCGACATTGATTATGTTCATTTTTGTATAATGTAATTAGTCTATGGCGGTGATCCCCAACCTGTGGCTCTCCAGCTGTTTGTAATAATAGTTTTGCAACAGCCGAAGAGCCACAGGTTGCATTACAAAGAAAAATCCAGTACCCGTAAGGAAAAGTCTGTAGCTTAGCTGCCCCCCTATATGAGGAGATTCCGATGGTACAGTCCATCCCAACGCTTCACTGTGTATGAGGAGGGGGACTGGACCGGTTCATATGACACGGCACCAAGGGGAGTTACTACACTTCAGCGTTCCTGAGGCAGGATGCCTACGGCGAACTGCATTGTGGGTCGTGTAGTGTGCGGAGTGCGGGCGGAAGCGAGGCTGAGAGCAACCAGAACTCCATCTCCCAGCATGCCGCGCTCAGTGCTCCGGTAATGGGCTTCCCCCTACCGGTTTACGCTTCCTTTGTCTTTTTTGCCCGGCGCCGCGGCTCATCCTCCTCGGAGGCGTCATGGCGACCGGGAACTCCTCACAGGTACCGAGCGCCTGACGTTGTGGTGTGAATGGAGCCAGAGTCATGTATGTAGTATGTCTGGCGTCACACGTGACCTACCAGAGAGACCCCCCCCCCCCAGAGCAATGTCTTCTACAGATCCACCATAACAGTGTCATCTACTGATCCCCCCCCATAACAGTGTCATCTACTGATCCCCCATAACAGTGTCATCTACTGATCCCCCCCCATAACAGTGTCATCTACAGATCCCCCATAACAGTGTGTAATCTACAGATCCCCCATAACAGTGTCATTTACAGATCCCCCATAACAGTGTCATCTACAGATCCCCCATAACAGTGTGTCATCTACTGATCCCCCATAACAGTGTGTCATCTACTGATCCCCCCCCATAACAGTGTGTCATCTACAGATCCCCCATAACTGTGTCATTTACAGATCCCCCATAACAGTGTCATTTACAGATCCCCCATAACAGTGTGTAATCTACTGATCCCCCATAACAGTGTGTCATCTACAGATCCCCCATAACAGTGTCATCTACAGATCCCCCATAACAGTGTCATCTACAGATCCCCCATAACAGTGTGTCATCTACAGATCCCCATAACAGTGTGTCCGCTATAGATCCCCCCATAACAGTGTCATCTACAGATCCCCCATAACAGTGTGTCATCTACAGATCCCCCATAACAGTGTCATTTACAGATCCCCCATAACAGTGTGTAATCTACTGATCCCCCATAACAGTGTGTCATCTACAGATCCCCCATAACAGTGTCATCTACAGATCCCCCATAACAGTGTCATCTACAGATCCCCCATAACAGTGTGTCATCTACAGATCCCCATAACAGTGTGTCCGCTATAGATCCCCCCCATAACAGTGTCATCTACAGATCCCCCATAACAGTGTGTCATCTACACATCCCCCATAACAGTGTCATCTACAGATCCCCCATAACAGTGTGTCATCTACACATCCCCCATAACAGTGTCATCTACAGATCCCCCCCCATAACAGTGTGTCATCTACAGATCCCCCATAACAGTGTCATCTACAGATCCCCCATAACAGTGTGTCATCTACAGATCCCCCATAACAGTGTCATCTACAGATCCCCCATAACAGTGTGTCATCTACAGATCCCCATAACAGTGTGTCCGCTATAGATCCCCCCATAACAGTGTCATCTACAGATCCCCCATAACAGTGTGTCATCTACAGATCCCCCATAACAGTGTGTCATCTACAGATCCCCCATAACAGTGTCATCTACAGATCCCCCATAACAGTGTGTCATCTACAGATCCCCCATAACAGTGTCATCTACAGATCCCCCCCATAACAGTGTGTCATCTACACATCCCCCATAACAGTGTCATCTACAGATCCCCCATAACAGTGTCATCTACTGATCCCCCCATAACAGTGTCATCTACTGATCCCCCCTTAACAGTGTCATCTACAGATCCCCCATAACAGTGTCATCTACAGATCCCCATAACAGTGTCATCTACAGATCCCCATAACAGTGTGTCCGCTATAGATCCCCCATAACAGTGTCATCTACAGATCCCCCATAACAGTGTCATCTACAGATCCCCATAACAGTGTGTCCGCTATAGATCCCCCATAACAGTGTGCCTTCTACTGATCCCCCCATAACAGTGTCATCTACAGATCCCCCATAACAGTGTCATCTACAGATCCCCCATAACAGTGTGTCCGCTATAGATCCCCATAACAGTGTCATCTACAGATCCCCCATAAGTGTGTCCTCTATAGATCCCCATAACAGTGTCATCTACAGATCCCCCATAAGTGTGTCCTCTATAGATCCCCCATAACAGTGTCATCTACAGATCCCCCATAACAGTGTCATCTACAGATCCCCATAACAGTGTGTCCGCTATAGATCCCCCATAAGTGTCTCATCTACAGATCCCCCCATAACAGTGTGTCCTCTACAGATCCCCCCATAACAGTGTGTCCTCTACAGACCCCCCCCCCATAACAGTGTGTCATCTACACATCCCCCATAACAGTGTCATCTACAGATCCCCCATAACAGTGTCATCTACAGATCCCCATAACAGTGTGTCCTCTACAGATCCCCCATAACAGTGTGTCCTCTACAGATCCCCCCATAACAGTGTTCTCTACAGATCCCCCATAAGTGTCCTCTACAGATACCCCCATAACAGTGTCCTCTACAGATCCCCCCATAACAGTGTCATCTACAGATTCCCCATAACAGTGTGTCATCTACAGATCCCCCATAACAGTGTCTCATCTACAGATCCCCCCCATAACAGTGTGTCATCTACAGATCCCCCCCATAACAGTGTGTCATCTACAGATCCCCCCATAACAGTGTGTCATCTACAGATCCCCCCATAACAGTGTCATCTACAGATCCCCCATAAGTGTCATCTACAGATCCCCCCCATAACAGTGTCTCATCTACAGATCCTCCATAACAGTGTCATCTACAGATCGCGCCCCCCCATAACTGTGTCATCTACAGATCCCCCATAACAGTGTGTCATCTACAGATCCCCCATAACAGTGTCATCTACAGATCCCCCATAAGTGTCATCTACAGATCCCCCCCATAACAGTGTCTCATCTACAGATCCCCCATAACAGTGTCATCTACAGATCCCCCCATAAGTGTCATCAACAGATTCCCCATAACAGTGTCATCTACAGATCCCCCCATATGACTAGTCCTCAGGCTGTAGTACATAGAGTCCTTACACTGTCTGCTGTGGTCATGGGCGCCACCTCCTGGTGATGGTCACTTTGCCGACCTGTTATAAACTTATGATTTATGCCCCGCCCTTCTCTCCAGGCTTCGCCCACATTTGGTGATGTCGCCGTCTGTTTCCCTTGGAGCGAGTGGAGGCGCCTGAGCCCGTCCCAGAGGGATCTCTATAAGTCGGCCATGGCAGAGAACGATGAGTCGGCCTTCTCCTTAGGTAAAGGCGCTCTGATTCGGGTGACATATGGGGGTTTGTGGTGGTGGTGGTGGGGGGGGGGCAGTAGGGTAACAATCTAGATGACCCTCTAGAACTGTGTTTCCCGAGCCTGCTGGGAGTTGTAGTTTTGCAACAGCTGGAGGCACCCCGGTTAGGAAACACTGCTCTAGAACCTTCACCGTCCTTGTCTCAGATGCCATCTTGTTTCATTTACAGATTATGAGGAACAAGGTCCAGAGATTGTGTTAAAAATTGAAGATGAGGAACCTTTGTCTGTAGCTTCTCCTGGAGATGAGATCCAAGGTAAGACAGGACTTACCTCAGGGGATCACATTGTGTGATTGACATTTGGTGACTCCTCTTATTTCTATTGTGTAGTGGAGACCCTGAAGATAGAAGATGGAGAAACCCGCCAGGTTCAGAGGATCGGTGAAGATCTACAGGAGGATTGCCCCGATCCCGTCCACCTCATAGAAGTAGAACCGGAGCACCAGATCCGGTTACCTGACCGTACAGAAACATCTGAGGAGAAGACTCACATCTGCAGCCGCTGCGGTAAAGGCTTCAGCTGCTACGAGGCCGTGGAGGAACACCGGGAATTATGCGAAGAACATCACCAAGATGTCACCAGACGCCTAAGGGCCCGACAGGAGCAGAGAACGCTGCGCTGCCCCCAGTGTAATAAGAGCTTTGCCGCGCGTTCCGCTCTCCGTAAACACCAGAAGACACATTCTGGGGAGAAACCCTATAAGTGCTCTGACTGTCCCAAGACCTTCAGCCAGAGGTCTTCTTTAACAAAGCACCGAAGAAGTCACACCGGGGAGAGGCCTTATTCCTGCTTGGTCTGCTCGAAGGGTTTTATCCAGAATTCGGACTTGGTAAAACACCTGCGCATCCACACGGGGGAGAGGCCGTATCAGTGCTCCACCTGCCACAAGAGCTTCGCAGAAAGTTCTGCCCTGATAAAACACAAGAGAACGCACGTTACGGATCGTCCTCAGAGCCAAAAGAAACAGGCGGAGACGCCGGCGGGGTCAGCGGGCAAAACCCGTGGTGCAGGGAGTGGAGCGGCCGAGACGGTGTACAAATGTGCGGAGTGCGGGAAGACGTGCAGGCAGTGGACCTCGTTCGTCAGACATCAAATGATGCACTCCAGCGAGAGGCCCCATAAGTGCGCCCAGTGCGACAAGAGCTTCATCCAGAAGTCCGACCTGGCCAAGCACCTGAGGACTCACTCTGGGGACCGGCCGCACCGCTGCACACTGTGCAATAAAGGCTTCATCCAGAAGTCCGACTTGGTCAAACATCACCGGACGCACACCGGGGAGAGGCCGTACCCCTGCGCCCACTGTCAGAAAACATTTGCCGAAAGATCTGCCTTAGCCAAACACCTGAGGACGCACACGGGGGAGAAACCCTACAGGTGCACAGCCTGCGGGAGGAGCTTTACTCAAAAGTCTTATCTCATACTGCACCAAAGAATCCACTCTGGAGAACGTCCCTACAGCTGCCCTCAGTGTGAACAGATGTTTATACAGAAGTCAGATCTGGTGAAGCATCAAGTAGTCCACCGGGGGCAGCAGGGTTCATCTACCGGCCCTCCAGAAGAAGGTGGGGACCTCCAGAAACACAACCAGTCACACAATGGACACAGTCTCCTCCGATGCACCGAGTGCGACAAGGACTTTACTGTGAAGTCAGATCTGATGAAACATGTCAGGACCCACCACAGAGAGAAGCCCAACCACTGCGCCCTGTGCCCCAAGAGCTTCAGCCAGAAGTCTGACCTCCTCAAACATTGTAGGACCCACACAGGAGAGCGGCCGTACACCTGTCAGGATTGTAACAAGACCTTCGCCGAGAAATCGGCTCTAATGAAGCACGGCCGAATTCACACGGGAGAGAAGCCACACAAATGTGGTGTGTGTGAGAAAGCGTTCATCCAGAGGTCGGCCCTGACCAAGCACATGAGGAGTCACACGGGAGAGAGGCCGTACGCCTGTGCTCAGTGCGGGAAAAGCTTCATCCAGAACTCAGACTTAGTCAAACACCAAAGAATCCACACCGGAGAGAAACCCTATCACTGCACCGAATGTAACAAGAGCTTCACCGAAGGGTCTTCTCTGGTGAAACATCGGAGAACTCACACAGGAAAGAGACCCTATAAGTGTCAGCACTGTGACAAGACCTTCACACAAAGCTCCGACCTGATCAAACATGGTTTGGTTCACATTGTAGACGAACCACCGACCGCCACCGCTTTTAACGAGATCGTCATTGTAGACCCGGAGGATCTGAAGAGTGAGACAGTGGAGGAGGGGTCCCCATATCGATGCGGAGAATGCACCAGTGTGTTCCTTAGCCGGCCCGCTTTTAGGAAGCACCTGAGAAAGCACCATATGGAAAAATGCTACCCCTGCAGTGTGTGTCCCCGGAGCTTCATCCAGACCTCTGACTTAGTGAAACATATGCGAACCCATACAGGAGAACGGCCATTTCATTGCACACAGTGTGGAAAAGGCTTCATTCAGAATTCGGATCTGGTGAAACACCAAAGAACCCACACGGGGGAGCGTCCGTTCAGATGTGACGTGTGTGACCGAGGCTTCGTCCAGAAATCTGCACTGAATAAACACATGAGGACCCACACGGGAGAGAAGCCCTACAGCTGTGAGCACTGCGGGAAGAGTTTTATCCAGAACTCAGATCTGGTAAAGCATCAGAGGATTCACACGGGTGAGAAGCCATACCAGTGCCCAGAATGTGCCAAGTCCTTCACCGAGGGCTCGTCCCTGATCAAGCACCGCCGGATCCACAGTAGACTGCAGCCCTACTCTTGCAAACAGTGCGGAAAAAGCTTCAGCCAGAGCTCCAACCTCCTGAAACACATAAGGAGGCACAATGAGGAGAAACCGAGCCTGGCTGACGCTGTTCAGGAATGTGCAGTAGTCATCACCTCAGATGACCTCAACCATGTGAACGAGGAAAAAAATCACAAAAGTGGAAGGATCTATTCTTGTGGTGTCTGCGGAAACAGCTTCTCCCACAAGTCGGTGCTCGTGAAACATTTACGTATCCACACGGGAGAGCGGCCATACAAGTGTAACCTGTGCATCCGTAGCTTCATCCAAAAATCCGATCTGGTGAAGCATTACCGTACACACACCGGAGAGAGGCCGTACCGCTGCCAGGAATGTGGCAGGGACTTTGTTGAACAGTCAGCTTTGTCTAAACACCAGAGAACGCACCGCAGAACCCTCCAACCCACAGAAGAGGACAACAACGTGTCCCAGGGTTCGGTAGAACCAGAGCACCAAATCACCTATTGGGGGGAATCGGAGGACAACCCTGGGAGTTTGATACCAAAGTTCCACGTCATTAAACAAGAAGATCATCTCCGGGTCATTCGGCCATCAGGAGGTTCTAAAAGTTTCTCCACTTTGCTTAAACACAGGAGAAAGATGACGAAGACGCCGTCCTACTCCTGTCCAGAGTGCGGGAAGACCTTCAGCCACCGCACCGTGTTCTTATCCCACCGGAGAACTCACGCAGAACAGACCCATACCTGCAATGTTTGTGGCAAACAAGTCAGTCAAAGATCAGCCCTGGTGAAACACATGAGGCGACACACCGGTGAGAAACCCTACGCCTGTCCCACGTGTGCAAAATCTTTTATTCAGAACTCAGACCTGGTGAAACACGTAAGAATCCACACAGGAGAGAAACCGTACAAGTGCGACCTCTGTGACAAGTGCTTCATCGACCGATCGGCGACGGTGAAACATATGAGGACTCACACCGGGGAGAGGCCCTACCAGTGCCAGGAGTGCCAGCGGGGATTCGTGCAAAAGTCCGACCTGGTAAAGCATATGAGAATTCACACAGGAGAGAAGCCCTATCCGTGCTCCTCGTGTGACAAGAAGTTCAGCTCCCGCGCCGCCTCGTTCAGACACCAGCGGATGTGCGCCGGAGAAACATCCTACCAGGACCCCGATCTCTTTTACCCCACCTGGGAGGAGCAGCCTTCTCCTGATCCCTTCCAAAGAGAAGCTTCTAGATCAGTGATGAGGGCGTCCGAAGTGGTCATGTGACCCCAGACTCGGTGACTGACATGTGAATAATAAACCTAAGCTGTAAATGTTGTAGATTCCGCCTATAAAATAAAGGTTGATTTAAATTTTGAAAGTAAAAAAAAAAAAAATTCTACGCTAAAATCTAAGCGTCGTAAGATCAGCACGTATCGGGATAGATGGTGGCTGGAGTTAAGGGGGTACTCCACTACTACAAAACATTATACAGGATAGAGCAGTGTTTCCCAACTAGGGTGCCTCCAGCTGTTGCAAAACTACAACTCCCAGCACGCCCGGACAGGCTGTCCGGGCATGCTGGGGGGTTGTAGTTTTGCTGATATAATTGGGGATGTGGAATATATCAGGTTGATACAGAACCCTCCCTGGTACTTCTCCTATATCTGTCTGCTCTTCCATAACAGGAAAATGCTTTTCTTCTCTGGTGCAGAGGCGATGCTGATCCCCCTGATGTGCTGAGGGCTGGGACGCCTCCTCGCTCCCCCTCCCCTCTCTGCTTGATTGACAGTTGACTGGAAGCAGACCCTTGTTTCCAGATCTCGTTCCTGCGCTGTGCATACAATTGTACACAGGGGTGAGACTTGGAAACAGAGCTCGGCTTCCTGCTGTCTGTCAATCAAGCAGGGGAGGGGGAGCGACGAGGCATCCAGCTCTCTGCTTTCTGACAATGTGAGTAGTTTAGGAGGTGAATGGCAGCTGATGATTCCTTAAAGGGGTACTCCACTCCCCTGGTGTTCGGAACATTTTGTTCCGAACACTGGGTGTGGGCGGCGGGGGTGGTGACGTCACGCCCCTTCATTGCAAGTCTAGGGGAGGGGGCTTGACAGCCCTCCCATAGAGTTGCATTGAGGGGGTGTGGTGTGATGTCACGACCCCCGCACCCAGCGTTCTAAACGAACACCCGGTGCTGCACATAGACATCTTATCCCCTATAGGGGATAAGATGTCTAGGGGTGGAGTACCCCTTTAAAGTTTGGGCCTCTATGTCCACTCTACAGAAAAGCTCGGTGTTAGACATTACATTGCTCACCCTTCATCACTAATGGCCGACAGGAGAACCGCCCAGCCGCTGTTACCCCTCAGGAGGTGACGCCTCACTAGTGCCCCTAGCAGTCAGCCGTCCAGGTGGTGGGGAGGAGACACTGGATGTCTTTTCTTAGTCCTGTACCCCCAAGGGGTCTCACCGAGGAGAGGTGCACCCACCTGAGCCCCCCACCTGAGCCCCCCACCCTCTTAGTGTTTGCATTCTTTTCCGTCCCTGTCCTCCCTTGATGTTCTTTTTCCAGGTCGGTCCACAGCATTCTTGCGATCCCTGGAATCCGGGGTGGAGGCATTAACTATAGGCTTTAGGTTCTGCGGCCCATTCCCTCACCCCGCAGGTCCCGTGCTATAGTCTGCTGTACTAAAACCCTGCTGGGACCCCAGCATTAGGAAAGAGGCCCAACCTTTCTCCTCATGCCACCGCCTCCCGAGCTGCTCCATGCTGGACCTACTCTTCTTTGCCTCCTGAGTGGGCACTTTAAGGGGTTATCCAGAAATAGAAAATCAGAGCTAATTTCTTCCAAAAATAGCGCCGCCCTTGTCCTCAGGTTGTGTGTGGTATTACAACTTTTCTCGATTCACTTCAATGGAACTGACCTGCAATACCACACACAACCTAAAGACATGGGGGGGGGGCGCTGTTTTTAGAAGAAATTAGCTCTGGTTTCTATTCCTGCACAACCCCCTGCTGCCCCCTCATTTCTACTATGTCTGAAGGGATGAAGGCTCCCACCTAAGTTACCTTTGTCTGTGATGGAGGTCACCACAGGGGTTATACGGGAATAGAAAAACAGAGCTAATTTCTTTCAAAACAGTTTTACATCTGTCCCCAGGTTGTGTGTGGTATTACAACTTGACCCCATTTACTTCAATGGGACTGAGCTGCAGGACCGCACCCAACCTGGAGACAGACATGGAGCAGTTCTTGAAAGAAATGAGCTTTTTTTTTCTATTCCTGGATAACCCCTTTAATTTTGGTCTCTCTGAGCCAACTGCTCCCTTTCCTCTAGTAAACCCACAACTCGGACATGATAGTTCGATCCTGGATTCTGAGTCTTGAAGAGAGACTAAAGACCTTCTATACGAGTGTTTCCCAACCAGGGTGCCTCCAGCTGTTGCAAAAAAACAACTCCCAGCATGTTCGGACTGACTAGAAACAAGGCAATGGGAAACACATAGAGTGCTGGAAACAACTGCACAAGCATACACTATAATCCACACCATACTGCAAAAGTCATCAATCTACAAAGCAGTGTTTCATAATAAGTGTGCCTCCAGCTGTTGCAAAACTACAACTCCCAGCATGCCCGGACAGCTGTTGGCTGGAAGTTGTAGTTTTGCCATAGCTTGAGGCACCCTGGTTGGGAAACACTGCTTTATAGATTGGTGACTTTTGCAGTATGGTGCGGATTGTAGCATATGCTCTGTGCAGTTGCATTCTTTTTGTGTTTCCTAGTGCCTTGTTTCTAGTCAGTTCTGAAATTCTGGGAGTTGTATTTTTGCAACAGCTGGAGGCACACTGATCATGACCACTAGTTTATAGATTGCTGACTTTTGAAGTATGGTGCGGATTATAGTGTATGCTCTGTGCTGCTGTTTCCAGCATTCTGAGTGTGTTTCCTAGTGTCTTGTTTCTAGAACATGCTGGGAGTTGTAGTTTAGCAAAAGCTGGAGGCACCCTGGTTGGAAAACACTGCTCTAGACACACTCCCAACGCCTTTAGCAACCACTCCGAATGTGACCAGATGGAAATGGCCGGACATAAAAGGCTCCACCAGCCGAGGCGTCATGGTACTTTATATCCCTTCTTGCCCAATTTAGAGACCAAATGGTCTATTTCCATTTCTTTAGCTCCTCACGTATAGACTGAATCCACTATGTTCCTATTAGCAGATGCAGCCACAGGACATTGCTACGTGAGGCTTAAACAGAGCTGAATCCACTTCCTGTTAAATGGACGCTGTCACTTTAAATAAAAACTTTTTACATGATGTAGAGATATTAAAGGGGTACTCTAACCCTAGACATCTTATTCCCTATCCAAAGGAAACATCTTATTCCCTATCCAAAGGAGATCTCAGGGGGTCCCAGCGCTCCAACCCCCACGATCTCCGGAGGTTGTGCTAGGCTTCAGGCAGCCATGGTCGTCACACGCCCCCCTCCATTAATGTCTATGGGAGATATATGGAGGGGGTGTGACAGCTATGGGCACACGTAATGCGGCATGGAGCGGAGTTTTCTCCGTACACCGGATTACTGGGGTGCCGGAATGGAGATTGGGGGGGGGGGGGGTCCCCGCAGCCGAACCCCCGCCATGACAGATCTTATCCACTATCCTTTGGATAGGGGATAAGGTGTCTAGGGGCGGAGTACCCCTTTTGGTCAGGGTCTGAGTGTTTAGATCCCACCCGATCACTAGAATGAGCCGGGAGAAGATTATGCTATGCGTGTTCTCTCCTGGCTCTGTGCCACGTGACAGACTTGCCATGTAAGCCTATAGGACGGTCGCGGTCGTTGGCGCAGTAAGTGACAAGTACTGGGCCATGCGCTTCTCTCCCCCTCGTACTAGAGATTGATCGGGGTCCTAAAGCTCCCACCCATCTGCTGTCCTCATTCCTGCTGAAGAACATTGAGTTGCAAACTGTCTTAAAGGGGTATTCCACTGGCCAGCGTTTGGAACTAAATGTTCCAAACGCTGTTTTTGCGTTTCGGCCACGATACCTCGTGATGCCACGTCCCCTCAATGCAAGTCTATGGGAGGGGGCGACGCCCCCTCCCATAGACTTGCATTGAGGGGGCGTGGTCAACCCCCACAGTGCAAAAACAGCATTCGGAACGTTTAGATCTGAATGCTGGCAAATGGATAACCCCTTTAAGTCAGAATAGAAGTGTGGTCTCTTCTCCCAGACACCTTTGCCCATCTCTGCCCTCTGTGATGTCTACCAGAAGTCGACCTTTTAACCTTGCAAATTAAAAGGGGTATTCCGGGATTTGTGGTTCCCTCTTATGTGATACAAAGACCTGTGTTCGGTGGCTGGTATGGAGTTTCTTTACGTTTATTTTCTGCAGCCTACAAAATGAGTGTTGTCTCTGACCTTTTCCAGTTTATGTGGCCCGAGACAATACATCACAAGTCAGGTGCTGAAAGGGGGCTTGGCTGCTTCATCTGTTGTGTGTGAAGCCGCCCCCTGATGACGTTACTGGCGCATGTGCATTCATTATCACTCAGTCCACAACTTGTGTGCCAGGTGATGCCGGGCAAGTCATGTGACCAAAGAGAACGTGGTTGTGCTGCAACGGGTGGGGTGACCAATGTGTGGGAGGGAAATAAGTCACCTCCCACCTTGAAACAAAGGATCCTGGGGATTGTAGTGTGAGGGAGGCCACAGAAACAGGACGTAGCCAGTTCCCCCAAAACAAGCCAGCAGCGTGATGGGGGACACAGGACACGGCCATTTACTACAAAACACAAGCAAAAAGGTGCCTCAGTTTGTCTCTTTGACACAGACCCTCCCATGATCCTTTGGACCCCCTTATTCCTGCCCCATGTTTCCTTCACTCTTTAGGTGCAGAAGATACGACGGAAGGAATTTAAATCATCTTGATGGCCCAAGACACTCTTGGTAGGCAAATATGGCCAACCCCTTAGATACCCCCTGGACCACTCCGTCATTCATTTATATTCTCTATATTGTTTTTCTATTGGCTGATAGAGGCCCCCGTCCTGAAGACCAGCAGATTATCAGGTCATCAAAAACAGGAAAACCGCCCTCCTTGCCATTCTTTGGCACATTCTAGATGTAGGAGTAGCTTATAGTACAGGGAACCTGTCATTACTTTCATGCTGCCTGAACCATCAGGGCGGTCCCTGGCAGCTTCTCTCTCTGCCCTTGATTGATAGATCTCTCTATACCCAAACTGCAGGAGATCTATCGATCATTGCTGGTGGGTCAATGAGAAGACACTGTGGACCACTTCAATGACTAGTGATTCAGGGAGCATGAAAGTGATGACAGATTCCCTTTATAGGGTCTAGGTGCTGCCCGTCCCTGTTCTCTTCCAGAGATTTTTGGCCACCATGTCCCATGTGAAGACCTTCCTTCACGATGTGGCACATGCTGCTTTGTCTTAAGTCTACGGCACCACCATGGGACCACAGCTTGGCCTTAAAGGCATTTTAGTATAACCTCTCCCGGTACCTTCCCCAGGCGAGTGTCTGTAAAAGGAGCTCTGACCTTCTGGTGTCCTTCCTCTCGTTTTATCCTCATTCAACTTTAACAAAGATCTTGTCTTACCCACCTGTCACGTCTTCACCTCTTCTTCAGGAGACTGGAATCACTTTTTGTCATCCTGAACAGATCATGCACGGAGCGTTATAAGAGGAGCGGCTGATATCAGTCACATATGATGTAATACCGTCATGGCCATAAATATTGGCACCCCTGAAAAGTTTTTTCTAGAAAATTTAGTATTTCTCACAGGAAAGGATTGCAGTAAGACATGTTTTGCTATACACATGTTTATTCCCTTTGTCTGTATTGGAACTAAACCAAAAAAGGAGGAAAAAAAGCAAATTGGACATAATGTCACCAAACTCCAAAAATGGTCTGGACACAATTATTGGCGCCCTTCCAAAATTGTGGAAAGATAAGATTGTTTCAAGCATGTGATGCTCCTTTATACTCACCTGGGGCAAGTAACAGGTGTGGGCAATATAAAAATCACAACTGAAAGCAGATAAAAAGGAGAGAAGTTCACTTAGTCTTTGCATTGTGTGTCTGTGTGTGCCACACTAAGCATGGACAACAGAAAGAGGAGAAGAGAACAGAAAGAGGAGAAGAGAACAGAAAGAGGAGAAGAGAACTGTCTGAGGACTTCAGAACCAAAATTGTGGAAAAATATCAACAATCTCAAGGTTACAAGTCCATCTCCAGAGATCTAGATTTGTCTTTGTCCACAGTGCGCAACATTATCAAGAAGTTTACACCCCATGGCACTGTAGATAATCTCCCTGGGCGTGGACGGAAGAGAAAAATTTATGAAAGGTGGCAATGCAGGATAGACCGGAGGGTGGATAAGCAGCCCCAAACAAGTTCCAAAGATATTCAAGCTGTCCTGCAGGCTCAGAGAGCATCAGTGTCAGCACAAACTATCCGTCGACATTTAAATGAAATGAAACTCTATGGAGGAGACCCAGGAGGACCCCACTATGGAGGAGACCCAGGAGGACCCCACTATGGAGGAGACCCAGGAGGACCCCACTATGGAGGAGACCCAGGAGGACCCCACTATGGAGGAGACCCAGGAGGACCCCACTATGGAGGAGACCCAGGAGGACCCCACTATGGAGGAGACCCAGGAGGACCCCACAGCTGACACAGACATAGAAAAGCAAGACTACATTTTACCAAAACGAACTTGAGTAACCAAAATCCTTCTGGGAAAACGTCTTGTGGAAAGATGACACAAAGATAGAGCTTTTTGGTAAAGCAAATCATTCTACTGTTTACAGAAACCGTGTCAGAAAGCTGGGTTTGCGTCTGAAATCTTGGGTCTTCCAGCAGGACAATGACCCCAAACATACATAAAAAAGCCCCAGAAATGGATGACAACAAAGCGCTGGAGAGTTCTGAAGTGTCAGCAATGAGTCCAGATCTAAATCCCATTGATCACCTGTGGAGAGATCTTAAAATTACTGTTGAGAAAAGGCGCCTTCCAATAAGAGACCGGGAGCAGTTTGTAAGGGAAGAGGGGTCCAACATTCCGGCTGAGAGGTGTAAGAAGCTTATTGATGGTTATAGGAAGAGTGGTCCAACATTCCGGCTGAGAGGTGTAAGAAGCTTATTGATGCTTATAGGAAGAGTGGTCCAACATTCCGGCTGAGAGGTGTAAGAAGCTTATTGATGCTCATAGGAAGAGTGGTCCAACATTCCGGCTGAGAGGTATAAGAAGCTTATTGATGGTTATAGGAAGCTGATGATTTCAGTTATTTTTTCCAAAGGGTGCAACCAAATATTAAGTTAAGGGGCCAATAACTGTGTCCAGCCCATTTTTGGAGTTTGGTGACATTATGTCCAATTTGCTTTTTTTCCTCCCTTTTTTGGTTTAGTTCCAATACACACAAAGGGAATAAACATGTGTATAGCAAAACCTGTGTTACTGCAATCCTTTTCTGTGAGAAATACTTAAAATATAACATTTCAGGGGTGCCAACATTTACGGCCATGACCGTAGAGGTTATATCAGTACTGGAGCGATATATCAGTGCTGGTCCATAATGGCTGATAACAGGGAATAATAGACAGTATTTGTCTTCCAGTAACCACAGGAGCTCGTGTGAGGTAGAACGTGTTTAATGCATTTTGCAGCCTGATTGCACTTTCCGTTATAACCCTGTCTGTAACGTCCTGAGGACAACCACCCCCATCGTCCCCCATCATCCATCTTACATCATTTGGTGCATTCGTAGATTTCAGAAAAGGTAAAGGGGCGGAACATCCGCGTAATAACAATATTTAGAAAAATAAAATAAAAAATAACGAAGTGTAAACCTTCCCTCTTTAGGACCCTGTATCCTCGGGGTGAGGGGCGGTATATATGTCTATATACACGCTGCGGATTGTCATGCCGACGCCAATATACACTATTTACACAGACACCATGAATCGCTCCAAGTATATTCGGCCATGATGGCGAGTCTCTGCGGCTACTGTCCAGCCTGCTCTTCCTCCCCACCGATACAGGAGCGCCCCCTGCTGGGGTAGTTTGGCCTCTGCACGGCTCACCCATATCCCCAGCTCCCGGTACTGTACGGTCCTGTCCTTAACCACACATGGATCTGTGGAGGCTGCACCTGCAGGGAAGGGGTTAACATGAGTAACAACAAATTGTTAAAAGGTGTTATCCAGAATTAGAAATTTTATTTTATCCAACAAACAGCGCCACCCCTGTCCTCAGGTTGCGCGGGGTACTGCAACTCGACTCCATTCACCTTAATGCCGTGTTTTCTAGGGATCGACTGATATCGTTTTTTTTAGGGCCGACAGCCGATAACTTATACCGATATTCCGGTATAAGTTATCGGCTATTTATTCCCCCGCGACACCGCTGCAGATCATCGATTTAAAGCGGGTGCTTTAAATCAATGCACTGCAGTGGCTTTTGCGGTGCCATAGACCACCGCCACCGCAACTCTCCCCCTGCCTGTCCAGGGGTCCTGAGTCCTATCACCGCCACCGCTCCCCCCACCGCGACCGCGATAGATATGACCCCCATCAGGTAGAGCTCCCCAGTAGATACACAGACCCCATATAGATATGACCCCCATCAGGTAGGGCTCCCCAGTAGGTACACAGGCCCCATATAGATATGACCCCCATCAGGTAGGGCTCCCCAGTAGGTAAACAGACCCCCCATTTAGATATGACTACCATCAGGTAGGGCTCCCCAGTAGGTACACAGGCCCCATATAGATATGACCCCCATTAGGTTGGGCTCCGCAGTAGGTACACAGACCCCCATATAGATATGACCCCCATCAGGTAGGGCTCCCCAGTAGGTACACAGACCCCCCATTTAGATATGACCCCCATTAGGTAAGGCTCCCCAGTAGGTACACAGACCCCCATATAGATATGACCCCCATCAGGTAGGGCTCCCCAGTAGGTACACAGACCCCCATATATATATGACCCCCATCAGGTAGGGCTCCCCAGTAGGTACACAGACCCCCCATTTAGATATGACCCCCATTAGGTAAGGCTCCCCAGTAGGTACACAGACCCCCATATAGATATGACCCCCATCAGGTAGGGCTCCCCAGTAGGTACACAGGCCCCATATAGATATGACCCCCATCAGGTAGGGCTCCCCAGTAGGTACACAGACCCCCATATAGATATGACCCCATCAGGTAGGGCTCCCCAGTAGGTACATAGGCCCCCAGATAGATATGACCCCCATCAGGTAGGGCTCCCCAGTAGGTACATAGGCCCCCAGATAGATATGACCCCCATCAGGTAGGGCTCCCCAGTAGGTACACAGACCCCCATATAGATATGACCCCATCAGGTAGGGCTCCCCAGTAGGTACATAGACCCCCATATAGATATGACCCCCATCAGGTAGGGCTCCCCAATAGGTACACAGACCCCCATATAGATATGACCCCATCAGGTAGGGCTCCCCAGTAGGTACATAGACCCCCATATAGATATGACCCCCATCAGGTAGGGCTCCCCAATAGGTACACAGACCCCCATATAGATATGACCCCATCAGGTAGGGCTCCCCAGTAGGTACATAGACCCCCATATACATATGACCCCCATCAGGTAGGTCTCCCCAGTAGGTACACAGGCCCCCATGTAGATATGACCCCATCAGGTAGGGCTCCCCAGTAGGTACACAGGCCCCATATAGATATGACCCCCATCAGGTAGAGCTCCCCAGTAGGTACACAGGCCCCCATATAGATATGACCCCCATCAGGTAGAGCTCCCCAGTAGGTACACAGGCCCCCATATAGATATGACCCCCATAAGGTAGGGCTCCCCAGTAGGTACACAGGCCCCATATAGATATGACCCCCATCAGGTAGGTCTCCCCAGTAGGTACACAGCCCCCCCCATATAGATATGACCCCCATCAGATAGGTCTCCCCAGTAGGTACACCGGCCCCGATATATATGACCCCCATCAGGTAGGGCTCCCCAGTAGGTATACAGACCCCCATATAGATATGACCCCCATCAGGTAGGGCTCCCCAGTAGGTACACAGACCCCCATAGATATGACCCCCATCAGGTAGAGCTCCCCAGTAGGTATACAGACCCCCATATATAGATATGACCCCCATCAGGTATGGCTCCCCAGTAGGTACACAGACCCCTATATAGATATGACCCCCATCAGGTAGGGCTCCCAAGTAGGTACACAGGCCCCCATATAGATATGACCCCCATCAGGTAGGGCTCCCCAGTAGGTACAGAGACCCCCATATAGATATGACTCATCAGGTAGGGCTTCTCAGGTAGGGCTCCCCAGTAGGTACACAGGCCCCATATAGATATGACCCCCATCAGGTAGGGCTCCCCAGTAGGTACACAGACCCCTATATAGATATGACCCCCATCAGGTAGGGCTCCCAAGTAGGTACACAGGCCCCCATATAGATATGACCCCCATCAGGTAGGGCTCCCCAGTAGGTACAGAGACCCCCATATAGATATGACTCATCAGGTAGGGCTTCTCAGGTAGGGCTCCCCAGTAGGTACACAGGCCCCATATAGATATGACCCCCATCAGGTTGGGCTCCCCAGTAGGTACACAGACCCCCATATAGATATGACCCCCATCAGGTTGGGCTCCCCAGTAGGTACACAGACCCCCATATAGATATGACCCCCATCAGGTAGGGCTCCCCAGTAGGTACACAGACCCCCATATAGATATGACCCCCATCAGGTAGGGCTCCCCAGTAGGTACATAGGCCCCCATATAGATATGACCCCCATCAGGTAGGGCTCCCCAGTAGGTACACAGACCCCCATATAGATATGACCCCCATTAGGTAGAGCTCCCCAGTAGGTATACAGACCCCCATATAGATATGACCCCCATCAGGTTGGGCTCCCCAGTAGGTACACAGATCCCATATAGATATGACTCTCATCAGGTAAAGCTTCCCAGTAGGTACACAGGCCCCATATAGATATGACCCCCATCAGGTAGGGCTCCCCAGTAGGTACACAGACCCCCATATAGATATGACCCCCATCAGGTTGGGCTCCCCAGTAGGTACACAGGCCCCCATATTGATATGACAGACCCCCATATAGATATGACCCCCATCAGGTTGGGCTCCGCAGTAGGTACACAGACCCCCATATAGATATGACCCCCATCAGGTTGGGCTCCGCAGTAGGTACACAGGCCCCATATAGATATGACCCCCATCAGGTAGGGCTCCCCAGTAGGTACACAGGCCCCCATTTAGATATGACCCCCATCAGGTAGGGCTCCCCAGCAGGTACACCGGCCCCATATAGATATGACCCCCATCAGGTAGGGCTCCCTAGTAGGTACACAGACCCCCATATAGATATGACCCCCATCAGGTTGGGCTCCCCAGTAGGTACATAGACCCCCATATAGATATGACCCCCATCAGGTAGGGCTCCCCAGTAGGTACACAGACCCTATATAGATATGACCCCCCATTAGGTAGGTCTCCCCAGTAGGTACACAGGCCCCCATATAGATATGATCCCCATCAGTTAGGGCTCCCCAGTAGGTACACAGGCCCCCATATAGATATGACCCCCATCAGGTAGGGCTCCCCAGTAGGTACATAGTCCCCCATATAGATATGACCCCCATCAGGTAGGGCTCCCCAGTAGGTACATAGGCCCCCATATAGATATGACCCCCATCAGGTAGGGCTCCCCAGTAGGTACACAGACCCCCATATAGATATGACCCCCATCAGGTAGAGCTCCCCAGTAGGTATACAGAGCCCCATATAGACATGACCCCCATCAGGTAGGGCTCCCCAGTAGGTACACAGGCCCCCATATTGATATGACAGACCCCCATATAGATATGACCCCCATCAGGTTGGGCTCCGCAGTAGGTACACAGGCCCCCATATAGATATGACCCCCATCAGGTAGGTCTCCCCAGTAGGTACACAGGCCCCCATTTAGATATGACCCCCATCAGGTAGGGCTCCCCAGTAGGTACACCGGCCCCATATAGATATGACCCCCATCAGGTAGGGCTCCCCAGTAGGTACACAGACCCCCATATAGATATGACCCCCATCAGGTTGGGCTCCCCAGTAGGTACATAGACCCCCATATAGATATGACCCCCATCAGGTAGGGCTCCCCAGTAGGTACACAGACCCTATATAGATATGACCCCCATCAGGTAGGGCTCCCCAGTAGGTACACAGACCCTATATAGATATGACCCCCCATTAGGTAGGTCTCCCCAGTAGGTACACAGGCCCCCATATAGATATGATCCCCATCAGGTAGAGCTCCCCAGTAGGTATACAGACCCCCATATAGATATGACCCCCATCAGGTTGGGCTCCCCAGTAGGTACACAGACCCTATATAGATATGACTCTCATCAGGTAGAGCTTCCCAGTAGGTACACAGACCCCCATATAGATATGACCCCCATCAGGTTGGGCTCCCCAGTAGGTACACAGGCCCCATATAGATATGACCCCCATCAGGTAATGCTTCCCAGTAGGTACACAGACCCCCATATAGATATGACCCCCATCAGGTAGGGCTCCCCAGTAGGTACACAGACCCCCATATATAGATATAACCCCCATCAGGTAGGGCTCCCCAGTAGGTACACAGACCCCATATAGATATGACCCCCATCAGGTAGAGCTCCCCAGTAGGTACACCGGCCCCGATATAGATATGACCCCCATCAGGTAGGGCTCCCCAGTAGGTACACAGACCCCCATATAGATATGACCCCCATCAGGTAGGGCTCCCCAGTAGGTACACCGGCCCCATATAGATATGACCCCCATCAGGTAGGGCTCCCCAGTAGGTACACAGACCCCCATATAGATATGACCCCCATCAGGTTGGGCTCCCCAGTAGGTACACAGATGGGGGTCATATCTATATATATAGATATGACCCCCATTAGGTAGGTCTCCCCAGTAGGTACACAGGCCCCCATATAGATATGACCCCCATCAGGTAGGGCTCCCCAGTAGGTACACAGACCCCTGATAGATATGACCCCCATCAGGTAGGGCTCCCAGTAGGTACATAGGCCCCCAGATAGATATGACCCCCATCAGGTTGGGCTCCCCAGTAGGTACATAGACCCCATATAGATATGACCCCCATCAGGTAGGGCTCCCCAGTAGGTACATAGACCCCTGATAGATATGACCCCCATCAGGTAGGGCTCCCCAGTAGGTACACAGGCCCCCATATAGATATGACCCCCATCAGGTAGGGCTCCCCAGTAGGTACATAGACCCCATATAGATATGACCCCCATCAGGTAGGGCTCCCCAGTAGGTACATAGACCCCATATAGATATGACCCCCATCAGGTAGGGCTCCCCAGTAGGTACATAGACCCCGATATAGATATGACCCCCATCAGGTAGGGCTCCCCAGTAGGTACACAGACCCCTGATAGATATGACCCCCATCAGGTAGGGCTCCCCAGTAGGTACACAGACCCCTGATAGATATGACTCTCATCAGGTATCTATATTTTAACGTTAAAGGGGTACTCCAGCATGTAGAAACGTTTACCCTGTCTATAGAATAGAGGATTTGTGTTTGATCACAGGGGATCCTGTGACCTTAAGTAACTCCCCCGCTCCTGTAGACAATGTATGGAGTGCGTGATGACCTTGCACTTTATGCCCCGGGGCCCCCTTCAGGGGAATAAAAAATAATGTATCCCCTGTCTACAGAATAAGTGTCTTATTGTGAGGGGGTCCCTGAATTCCGACCCCCTGGGAATAGACACTTATCGCTTATCCTGCAGATAAGGGACACATTTTTAAAGCTAGAGTAACCCTTTAAATAGGAAAGTCCAATGAACCAACCTGTGAGTACTTACTTGGCCCCGGGACAACATCCGTTACTATCCGCTACAGGTCTCACCCCTGAAAAAGCCGGATGCACGAGAACCATTTACTACCGTATCACGAACAGCTGACAAGTCCACTACGGGGTGCCTGGTGCGGAGAGCGCCCCCTGTGGAGAGAAGATGTCGTGTTTAGGTTTTTCTATAGTTCAGACATTACTGAAGGTTTTTTTTTTCTAACCAGTGTGCCTCCAGCAGTGTATATGCTGACTTTTGCAGTATGGTGTGGATTATAGTGTATATGCTGACTTTTGCAGGATGGTGTGGATTATAGCGTATATGCTGACTTTTGCAGTATGGTGCGGATTATAGCGTATATGCTGACTTTTGCAGTATGGTGCGGATTATAGCGTATATGCTGACTTTTGCAGTATGGTGCGGATTATAGCGTATATGCTGACTTTTGCAGTATGGTGCGGATTATAGTGTATATGCTGACTTTTGCAGCATGGTGCGGATTATAGTGTATATGCTGACTTTTGCAGTATGGTGCGGATTATAGTGTATATGCTGACTTTTGCAGTATGGTGCGGATTATAGCGTATATGCTGACTTTTGCAGTATGGTGCGGATTATAGCGTATATGCTGACTTTTGCAGTATGGTGCGGATTATAGCGTATATGCTGACTTTTGCAGTATGGTGCGGATTATAGCGTATATGCTGACTTTTGCAGTATGGTGCGGATTATAGTGTATATGCTGACTTTTGCAGTATGGTGCGGATTATAGCGTACATGCTGACTTTTACAGTATGGTGCGGATTATAGTGTATTCTTTGTGCAGTTGTTTCCAGCATTCTGTGCGTGTTCCCTAGTCTCTATTCAGTCCGGGCATGCTGGAAGTTGTAGTTTTGCTACAGCTGGAGGCACACTGGTTGGGGACACACTGCTATAGTGTCAGGTACTCACCGGCTTTACTGGAGACTTGTCCTGACCACTTTACTCTCCATACGTGCAGCTACTGTGGCCCATCCGCCTCCATACGACCCTCCGCAGTCTCCGGGTTATTGCATGTATTTGTAGAACCTTCTCAGATTCACAGTTTTTTGTATTTTTTGCAGGTTGCCCTATGGTTCTGAGCAAGGTCGGACCCAAATAAACACTGCTGCAAAGACGCTTCTCTCCCGCTCCCGTCACTTCTGGTCATCGTCAATGGCGGAAATGGTTTCAAGTTTCTAGAGGAAGAAGGAAATATAATTAGGTCACTAATGATCCTGACATATATATATATATACACACACACACGTGTATAGGAGGGGTGCGCGGTACCATGAGGCGATGTACTCTTGAACCACCAGCCCCCGCTCCAGGCCTGCTGCCCGCTGGGTCTGCTCCCCGGGGTAAATGTTGGGACTCCTTTAAGGAGCTTCTCCAGACCACTAAGATGTTCATTGACGGCAGGAACAGCTGAAATATAAAGAGAAGATGAGTATAAAGGGCATGAGCCCGGCCCGGTATCATCTCCCCCACATGGAGCAGATCTGATGTAGTTACCCCCTCTGCTGGAGCCCGATGCCCCCGGATCCAGAGGTTTGTCCAGTTTGCCACTAAAATCCTTCGGTAAGTTCAGAGGGGGTCTGTGCTGCTCAGGAAGAGGGGGATTCAGTGCGAGACCTGAGGGGGAAACCAGGGGGCGGAGGTGATTATAGGAGACGAAATTCAGCGAGCAAAACAGCAAACTACACACAGTACACCCACACCTAGTACTGCACACACAGTACACACACTACACCCGCACCTAGTACTGCACACACACACACTAAACCCACACCTAGTACTGCACACACAGTACACACACTACACCCAACACCTAGTACTGCACACACAGTACACACACTACACCCGCACCTAGTACTGCACACACAGTACACACACACACACACTATACCCACACCTAGTACTGCACACACACACTACACCAGCACCTAGTACTGCACACACAGTACACACACTGCACCCGCACCTAGTACTGCACACACAATACACACACTGCACCTAGTACTGCACACACAATACACACACTACACCTAGTACTGCACACCCAGTACACCCGCACCTAGTACTGCACACAATACACCTAGTAATGCACACACTACACCTAGTACTGCATGCACACACACACTACACCTGCACCTATAACTGCACACACACACTACACCTAGTACTGCACACACACACACACTACACCTATAACTGCACAAACACTCTGAACACTTGCACTTAGTACTGCGCGCACACACACACTACACCTAGCACTACAGACACACAGAACACCTGCACCTAGTACTGCACACACACTACACCTAGCACTGCACACACACAGTACACTTGCACCTAGTACTGCACACACACTACACCTAGCACTGCACACACACAGTACACTTGCACCTAGTACTGCACACACACTACACCTAGCACTGCACACACACAGTACACTTGCACCTAGTACTGCACACACACTACACCTAGCACTAAACACACACAGAACACTTGCACCTAGTACTGCACACACACTACACCTAGCACTGCACACACACAGTACACTTGCACCTAGTACTGCACACACACTACACCTAGTACTGCGCACACACTACACCTAGTACTGTACACACACAGAACACCTGCATCTAGTACTGCATACACACTACACCTAGCACTGCACACACAGTACACTTGCACCTAGTACTGCACACACACTACACCTAGTACTGTACACACACAGAACACCTGCACCTAGTACTGCACACACACTACACCTAGTACTGTACACACACAGAACACCTGCACCTAGTACTGCACACACACTACACATGCCAAATTAGTTTTGCTATTTAAATGAAGGCCCTAAAGTCACATTGGTTCAACTGGTAGCCATTGTATGAGAACATTATCAGTACCAAGGTGTGAACAGCGCCTAATAACCACAGTAACACAATCTTGCTGCATTCACCTGTATGACTCGGTTTCCGGGCTGCTTCTGGATTAGATACGTTGGATTTGCTCAGGGTTTCATCCTCTTCTGTCAGATCGATCAGCTGGTTACAGGGGTTCTGGCCGCTGCCGGAGGGTCTGGCTCTGGGATTCTCGGGCCGGCTGATGGGTAATTCTTTGTTTCGGCTGAGAGGGGGCGCTGTGAGCCAGATACAAGGTTTAGAATAAGCTCGTTATCCTGATACTGATTTTTTTCCCCATTTGCTACAATTGTATCCAGTTTGATACATTGTATAGGACTATCAGGAAAGGATATATGTGGTGCTGCGCTCTGAATAATTATATATATATGTATTTATTCATACATATTTACCTTCCCTGGTCTTCGGCCTCCTCATCTTGTTCTTGCTGCACACCGGCTCCTCCTCCTGGGTCAGGTCGATGCAATGGCTGCTGGGGGCCCGGGAGGTCGACGAGCTGCCAGAATGTTCAGAGTTATGGCCTGAAAAAAAAAAGATAAATACATTTATAAAATGTATAATTCAGGATTCTCTCTCCTCCCGCTGTTGCAAAACTACAAATCCCAGCATGCCCGGACAGCCATTGGCACATTTATGAAACACTGCTTTATAGATTGCTGACTTTGCAGTGTGGTGCGGATTATAGTGTATTCTCTGAGCAGTTGTTTCCAGCATTCTGTGCGTGTTTTCTAGTGCCTTGTTTCTCGTCAGTCCGAGCATGCTCGGAGTTGTAGTTTTGCTACAGCTGGAGGCACACTGGTTGGGAAACACTGCTTTATAGATTCCTGACTTTTGCAGAATGGTGCGGATTATAGGGTATGCTCCCGGTGTTGTACAGATGCCTATGCAGAGCGTCCTCCTGTCGCTTTTGGCAGAGATGTGACCGCAATTATACACTTTTTAAGGCCCTAATTCACACTACGTAATTTCCACAAGGAAAGTCCAGGCAGAACCCCACTGAAAACAATGGGAGGCTGCTGCACTGGATTTTACGCAGTGCAACATACGTGAATGGGCCCTTACAATTTGTTGTATTCCCAGGCCTGGAGTAGCGTATATTATAGAAGTTATAATAACATGACGAACCGTCATCGCGGCGCTCACATCTCCTCTTTGCGGCCGGAGCGGCGTCGCTCTCGCTGGAAACGTTACTGGCTACGGTGAGGGGGCTCAGGCAGGCGGTATCAGGGGCCCCGTTGATATTCTTCAGACCGATGAGGGTCGAGGAGACACAGTCTGTGAAGGGAAGAGAAGGACATTAGTCGGCGGAAATACACACAACGCAGGTTCTGTAAACAACTGCACAAAGCAGACACTATAATCCGCACTATGCTGCAGAAGTCAGCAATCCATAAAGCAGTGTTTCCCAACCAAGGATCCTCCAGCTGTTGCAAAACTAAAACTCCCAGCATGCCCAGATTGACTAGAAACAAGGCACTGGGAAACACACATAGAATGCTGGAAATAACTACACAGACAATATACTATAATCCGCACCATGCTCCAAATCAGCAATCTGTAAAGCAGTGTTTTCCTAACCAGAGTGCCTCCAGCTGTTTCAAAACTATAACTCCCAGCATGCCCGGACTGATTAGAAACAAGGCAATGGGAAGCACACATAGAATGCTGAAAACAAAGCCACAGAGCATACACTATAATCCGCACCATACTGCAAAAGTCAGCAATCTATAAAGAAGCAGTGTTTCCCAACCAAGGTGCCTTCAGCTGTTGCAAAACTACAACTCCCAGCATGCCCCGACAGCCGTTGGCTGTCGGGGCATGCTGGGAGTTGTAGTTTTGCAATATGGAAAGGGTATTAATCAGCGCAGATCAGCAGCCATGTTTTAATATTGTCTAGATCAGAAGAGAACCACATCTCACCTTGAGTCTGGGAATCGCTCCTCCGCTGGACGGAGACCTCTGCGGTGACCTCGCTGACCGGGGTGCTGACGGCAGAGAACGGGCTGACGCAGCTCATCTCCGAGAAGCCGTTCACCACTTTCTGCAGACCGCTGAGTGCCGAGTAGGAGGAGTCTATCGAGAGGAGGAAAAATACATCAAACCATATGGGGAGACACAGACGTCTGGGGTCATGCGGGTGCCCAGTATGGGGGCGACCTCGTATAAAGGATATATCTAGCCTGATGGAAGCTTCGTACCCGGTTCAGGAAGCCATTTTCCGGTGTCACACAGAAAGCGGCTGAGCGGTGCCGGAGACAAGCCTTGGAGATGGGGGGATGCCGCTGCAGAAAAAAAACAAAACAAGGATTTATATACACCATCTATATACACCAGCTACACTATATGGGCAGACATCATCTACACTGGCACACGGCTCTGCCTATAGGCAAAATAGGCGGCTGCCTAGAGCACCCTCGTGATGGGGGCGCCACTCTGCCCGCCACAAGAAAGTTAAACAGCCACTATCTGAACCACTCGCTCAACCAGCGTCACCACCATAACACCCCCTCTAATGTGTGTCACCCCAGTAGTAAGGAGATTACATGAGGAGGAGGTTTGTTACAGTGTGTCACACCAGTAGTAAGGAGATTACATTAGAAGGGGGTTTGTTACAGTGTGTCACCCCAGTAGTAAGAAGATTACATGAGGAGGGGGTTTGTTACAGTGTGTCACCCCAGTAGTAAGAAGATTACATGAGGAGGAGGTTTGTTACAGTGTGTCACCCCAGTAGTAAGGCGATTACATGAGGAGGGGGTTTGTTACAGTGTGTCACCCCAGTAGTAAGGAGATTACATGAGGAGGAGGTTTGGTACAGTGTGTCACCCCAGTAGTAAGGAGATTACATGAGAAGGGGGTTTGTTACAGTGTGTCACCCCAGTAGTAAGGAGATTACATGAGGAGGAGGTTTGTTACAGTGTGTCACCCCAGTAGTAAGGAGATTACATGAGGAGGGGGTTTGTTACAGTGTGTCACCCCAGTAGTAAGGAGATTACATGAGGAGGAGGTTTGTTACAGTGTGTCACCCCTGTAGTAAGGAGATTACATGAGGAGAAGGTTTGTTACAGTGTGTCACACCAGTAGTAAGGAGATTACATGAGGAGGAGGTTTGTTACAGTGTGTCACCCCAGTAGTAAGGAGATTACATGAGGAGGAGGTTTGTTACAGTGTGTCACCCCAGTAGTAAGGAGATTACATGAGGAGGAGGAGATTTGTTACAGTGTGTCACCCTAGTAGTAGGGAGATTATATGAGGAGGGGGTTGTTACAGTGTGTCACCCCAGTAGTAAGGAGATTACATGAGGAGGAGGAGGAGGTTTGTTACAGTGTGTCACCCTAGTAGTAGGGAGATTACATGAGGAGGGGGTTGTTACAGTGTGTCACCCCAGTAGTAGGGAGATTACATGAGGAGGAGGAGGTTTGTTACAGTGTTATACCCTAGTAGTAAGGAGATTACATGAGGAGGAGGTTTGTTACAGTGTGTCACCCCAGTAGTAAAGCAATTACATGAGGAGATTGTTTGTTACAGTGTGTCACCCCAGTAGGAAGGAGATTACATGAGGAGGGGGTTTGTTACAGTGTGTCACCCCAGTAGTAAGGAGATTACATGAGGAGATGGTTTGTTACAGTGTGTCACCCCAGTAGTAAAGAGATTACATGAGGAGATGGTTTGTTACAGTGTGTCACCCCAGTAGTAAGGAGATTACATGAGGAGATGGTTTGTTACAGTGTGTCACCCCAGTAGTAAGGAGATTACATGAGGAGAAGGTTTGTTACAGTGTGTCACCCTAGTAGTAAGGAGATTACATGAGGAGATGGTTTGTTACAGTGTGTCACCCCAGTAGGAAGGAGATTACATGAGGAGATGGTTTGTTACAGTGTGTCACCCCAGTAGTAAGGTGGGGCGTTTTAAAGGGTAGGCCAGTGGGTGGAGTCAGGGGGTGGCAAAAAATCATTGCACCAGCCCTGACTGGCACCTACAATAGACGTGGCCTATATTTGTAGACATCACCTACACTGGCACCCGTAACAGACGTGACATAATCGGGATGTGTAGACCCGTCCTGTTACCTTCTTCGTCCTGACAGGTTTTCCTCCCCGGACAGTCCCGCGGGCCGGCATTGGGGGTGCTGATCCTGACCGCACTTATGGGACTCACACACTCTTGTTCCACAAATCCGTGGACGACCTTCTGCAGGCCACGAAGCGCAGCAAAGGCCGCTTCCCCTAAGAGATGAAACATCAGGGGCTGAGTACAGGACCGACCTTCACGGACGTAAGAAGTCTAAACCTTGTTCTCTTACCGTTCTCAGCAGAGCAGGCGCTGGATGTGACCCCAACAGTATCCCGGGGCGAAGGCCGGACGCTCTCGTTCAGCCGGGGGGTGGAGGCTGCAGAGACTGTGGAGAAGCAAAGAGTTAACATCATGGATACAATAAGGGTAAGATACATTCCCTGCTAGTGGCGCCTCAGTTGTCGGGTCGCTGATTTGCTCCTAATGGGTTGTGACTGTTCGCACTATGTTGTCACCGGCCTCGGCCACATACGGATCTACTTACCAGACAAAGCCTCTTTAGGTTTCTTCAGCCCAATTCCTTCCTGGACACTGGAGATGGGGGGAGCGGCAACCGCCACAAGAGGACTGACCGACCCCAATTCGGCAAACTCGCTCACCACCCTCTGCAGCCCACCGATCGCCGAATACGAGGGGCCCACTGTGGATCAGGAAACAGGAGACGTCAACTGGATGATGACTATCGGATTTTCTAGACCAGTGTTTCTCAACCAGGTGGCCTCCAGTTGTTGCAAAACTACAACTCCCGGCATGCCCGGACAGCCAACGGCTGTCCGGGCATGCTGGGAGTCGTAGTTTTGCAACAGCTGGAGGCACCCCTGTTTGGGAAACATTGACCTATACTAGATACTACTATATAGTCCAACATGCTGGGAGTTGTAGTTTTCATTTGGGGCAGCTGCGGAGCCACAGGCTGTATCAGGATATGCTGGGAGTTGTAGTTTTGCAACAGCTGGAGGCACACTGGTTAGGAAACACTGCTTTATAGATTGCTGACTTTTGCAGTAAGGTGCGGATTATAGTGTATGCTCTGTGTAGTTATTTCCAGCATTCTGTGTGTGTTTCCTAGTGCCTTGTTTCTAGTCAGTCTGGGCTTGTCGGGAGTTGTAGTTTTGCAGCAGCTGGAGGCATTCTGGTTGGGAAACACTGCTTTATAGATTGCTGACTTTTGCAGTATGGTGCGGATTATAGTGTATGCTGTGTACAGTTGTTTCCAGCATTCTGTGTGTGTTTCCTAGTGCCTTGTTTCTATGGTGCGGATTAGTGTATATTACATATTATCTGCAGTATGGTGCGGATTATATGTATATATGTTTGCAGTATGGTGCGGATTATATGTATATATGTTTGCAGTATGGTGCGGATTATATGTATATATGTTTGCAGTATGGTGCGGATTATATGTATATATGTTTGCAGTATGGTGCGGATTATATGTATATATGTTTGCAGTATGGTGCGGATTATATGTATATATGTTTGCAGTATGGTGCGGATTATATGTATATTTGTTTGCATTATGGTGCGGATTATATGTATATATGTTTGCAGTATAGTGCTCTGTACAGTTGTTTCCAGTATTCTATGTGTGGTTGTCTGTGGCACTGCAGTTCAGGTTCCAGTGAATTGAATGGAGCAGAGCTGTAATACCACACACAACATGAGGACATGGGTGGCGCTGTTTTTGAAATAAATTAGATATCAATTTCTGGATATTCCCTTTAACTCTTCACATCCCCCTGCAGCCCCACGAACCCAGGAATATACGATAAGGGTTTTAGCTATCACTTATCAATCAAGCTATTCGTCATCTAAGGTGTGTACAAGGGCAGAAGACGGGAGAGTGACCCTGACCCATTACCGTTTTCAGAGGACAAGCTGGTGTCATCGCTGTACACAGAGTCCACCGAGGCTATGGTACTGTCATTCAGCTCCGCCTGGAAACTGGAGTCATCTAAAGAGGAGGAAACAGGGTCATTATAGGGGCACTCCAAGGAATTGAAACGTATCCCCTACCCACAGGATATGCGAGACCCCCACAATTTCCCGTACAGGGCCCCCGACTACTTACCCATCCTTGGCACGCTCCGGACCCCACTCTCAGATATGGGCACAAGTGACGGCTCGCTCAGCAGCTGACATGGGACCCCTATCAGGGCTGGTGATTGGCTGAGTGGGCTGTCACTAGCGCTCATCTCAGAAGCTGGGGGCTGGAGAACGCCAAGTAAGGGTAAGTGGCCGGGCCGCGAACAGGAGACCCCTACCCTCTATCCTGTGGACAGTGGATATATGCATCACTTCCCTGGAGTACCCTTTTAAAACAAGGGTGAGGCTGCACTCCAATCTATGACTCTGCACAACTACAACCCCCACCAAGCTCTATCAAAACTAAAGATTTACAAATGTTGCAAAACTCCAAAGGATAGGGGATAAGATGTCTGATCGCGGGGGTCCTGCCGCTGGGGACACCCCGTGATCTCCCTGCTGCACCCGGTGTCGGTTTAGAGTGTCGGGTGAAGCATCAGAGGCTCGTGATGTCACGGCCACGCCCCCTCAATGCAAGTCTATGGGAGGGGGTGTGACGTCACATCACAAACCCCCGCATCCCCAGTCATCCGACACGTAGCGAAGTTCGCTCCGTGCACTGGATGTCTGGGGTGCCGCAGTAGAGATTGCGGGGGTCCCCAGCGGCGGGACCCCTGTGATCAGACATATTATCCCCTAGGGGCGGAGTACCCCTTTAAGGCAAAATGGGAGTAGTTGTTTGGCAACAGAGGCTGTCCAAACATGCTGGGAGTTGTAGTTTTGCAACAGCTGGAGGCACCCTGATTGGGAAACACTGCTGTAAGAAAACGAAGAACAAAAGATCCCAAGAGATCCCATTAACCTTAATGTTACTTGTATATTTTTGTTACTTGATTTTTTAAATCCTGCTAAAAATGTCCTATAACAACACTGCACCAATGATGCTCCGTAGCACGTAAAAAGAGATCCCCGATATATAGATGTATACTCTCTCTCTTTCTATATATGTGTGTGTATATATGTATATATATGTGTGTGTGTGTGTGTATATATATATATATATATATATATATATATATATATATATATATACATATATACATACATACATATACACACACACACACACTTTTTCTCTTGTACCTATTCTAGAGTAGGAGCAAATCCCCATAGCAAACCTTTCCTGCTCTGGACAGTTCCTGACACGTACAGAGGTGTCAGCAGAGAGCACTATGGTCAGACTGGAAAGAACTACACAACTTCCTGTGGAGCATACAGCAGCTGATAAGTACTGGAAGGATTAAGATTTTTTTTTAATAGAAGTAATTTACAAATCTGTATAACTTTCTGGCACCAGTTGATTTAATAAACAAATAGTTTTCCACCGGAGCACCCCTTTAACCCCTTAAGGACGCAGGACGTAAATGTACGTCCTGGTGAGGTGGTACTTAACGCACCAGGACGTACATTTACGTCCTAAGCATAACCGCGGGCATCGGAGCGATGCCCGTGTCATGCGCGGCTGATCCCGGCTGCTAATCGCAGCCAGGGACCCGCCGGCAATGGCCGACGCCCGCGATCTCGCGGGCGTCCGCCATTAACCCCTCAGGTGCCGGGATCAATACAGATCCCGGCATCTGCGGCGGTTCGCGATTTAAATGAACGATCGGATCGCCCGCAGCGCTGCTGCGGGGATCCGATCATTCATAACGCCGCACGGAGGTCCCCTCTCCTTCCTCCGTCCGGCTCCCGGCGTCTCCTGCTCTGGTCTGTGATCGAGCAGACCAGAGCAGAAGATCGCCGATAACACTGATCTGTTCTATGTCCTATACATAGAACAGATCAGTATTAGCAATTATGGTATTGCTATGAATAGTCCCCTATGGGGACTATTCAAGTGTAAAAAAAAATGTAAAAAAATGTAAAAGTAAAAGTTAAAAAAAAGTGAAAAATCCCCTCCCCCAATAAAAAAGTAAAACGTCCGTTTTTTCCTATTTTACCCCCAAAAAGCGTAAAAAACATTTTTTATAGACATATTTGGTATCGCCGCGTGCGTAAATGTCCGAACTATTAAAATAAAATGTTAATGATCCCGTACGGTGAACGGCGTGAACGAAAAAAAATAAAAAAAAGTCCAAAATTCCTACTTTTTTTAATACATTTTATTAAAAAAAAAAATTATAAAAAATGTATTAAAAGTTTTTTATATGCAAATGTGGTATCAAAAAAAAGTACAGATCATGGCGCAAAAAATGGGCCCCCATACCGCCACTTATACGGAAAAATAAAAAAGTTAGAGGTCATCAAAATAAAGGGATTATAAACGTACTAATTTGGTTAAAAAGTTTGTGATTTTTTTTAAGCGCAACAATAATATAAAAGTATGTAATAATGGGTATCATTTTAATCGTATTGACCCTCAGAATAAAGAACACACGTCACTTTTACCATAAATTGTACGGCGTGAAAACAAAACCTTCCAAAATTAGCAAAATTGCGTTTTTCGTTTTAATTTCCCCACAAAAATAGTGTTTTTTGGTTGCGCCATACATTTAATGATATAATGAGTTATGTCATTACAAAGGACAACTGGTCGCGCAAAAAACAAGCCCTCATACTAGTCTGTGGATGAAAATATAAAAGAGTTATGATTTTTAGAAGGCGAGGAGGAAAAAATGAAAACGTAAAAATTAAATTGTCTGAGTCCTTAAGGCCAAAATGGGCTGAGTCCTTAAGGGGTTAAAGCTTAATAAAAACTATATTGATAAAAAACAAAAAAAAAAAAACACAAAGATACATTTTCCCTGATACACTGTAGCAAAGCCAAACGGCTGCACCAGATTGGTAACTAAAGGAGATTATAACCTATTAACCCTTTCCTCCTCTCACCGTTACAGAGGTAACCGGATCTGTCCATCCTCCTGGCCAGCGAGTGTCCGACAGCGATACTGTACATGGTGCGGGAGGAGCTGCTGGATTCGGTGCAGGGGATCTCCTCCATCAGCCTCATCAGCCCCGTCAGGTGGATGTTCGTGGCCGAGGGTCCTGCAAAGAATTAAACAGCAATTAACCCTATATCTACACCAGTGTTTCCCGACCAGGGTGCCTCCCGCTGTAGTAAATCTGCAACTCCCAGCATGCACGGACAGCCTCCGGCTGGAAGTTGTAGTTTTGCAACAGCTGGAGGCACCCTGGTCAGGAAGCACTCTTCTAGACTGTTAACAAAATCCTAAACTTTGATATTTTTAGGTGCACGGAAACCAACAGCAAGCAGGTGTAATATTGATTGCCTTAGAAAAACAGAGCTGATTTCTTCCCGAAACATTGCCACCCCTGTCCTCAGGTCGGTTGTGGTACTGCAGCTCTGTTCTGTTCAAGTGAATGGAGCAGAGTTGTAATACCACACACAACCTGAGGACAGGGGTGAAGCGGTTTCTTGAAGAAATTAGCAGTTTTTTCTAATATATATATATATATATATATATATATATATATTTTTTTTTTTTATTATTATTATTATTTTTTTTTTCCATTTTTAACCCATAAATATCCGATATGGGTTTTAATTATTACTTATATTCAAGCTATGTGGTATGGATATGAAACGCCGATGGTAACTATAGAGTCAATGGACATTTTGGTGCCACTTTACTTAACCCTAGGGCTGAATTCACACATGCAGTTTTCTTACATATCCTCTTTTTTTTTCTACCTCCAAAGCCAATAACGGAATGAAAAGAAATAGTAGATCCTAAAAGGGGTACTCCGGAGGAAAACTAATTTTTTTAAATCAACTGGTGCCAGAAAGTTATAAAGTTTTGTAAATTACTTCTATATAAAAATCTTAATCCTTCTAGTACTTATCAGCTGCTGTATACTACAGCCTTTCCAGTCTCACCACAGTGCTTTCTGCTGACACCTCTGTCCGTGTCAGGAACTGTCCAGAGCAGGGTAGGTTTGCTATGGGATTAGCTTGTACTCTGGACAGTTCCTGGCACGGACAGGTGTCAGCAGAGAGCACTGTGGCCAGACTGGAAAGAACCACACAACTTCCTGTGGAGCATACAGCAGCTGATAAGTACTGGAAGGATTAAGATTTTTATATAGAAGTAATTTACAGATCTGTATAATTTTCTGGAACCAATTCATTTGAGGAAAAAAATAAAATAAATTTCCCCCCTCTCCGGAGTACCCCTTTATGGAAAGACAGCTACTTCTAGGATCCATACTAAAAAGTAAAAAACTGCATGTGTGAATTGCACCCTTTAGATTGACATGTTCCCGTCTGCTCACCTGGCTGTTTGGAGGCGTCAGGACTCTGCGGTGGCGGGATCCATTGTCTGGAGGCCTCCGGCGGCGGATTGTCGTCTTTCTCCTGTTTGACTTTTACGCCTTTTGTTTCGGCAACGACTCCTGAAAAAAGAAATAAATGTAAAAAAAATGAGCTAAATATTTCCAAAAGAAATAGCGCCACACTTGTACGCAGGATGTGTCTGGTATTGCAGCTCAGGTGCATTTACTTCAGAGGAGCTCAAGTGTAATACCGGACGTGACCACTAAGCAGGTGTGGCACTGTCTCTAGATTATAGAGTTTTCAAGCCAATATGCCTCCAGCTATTGTGAAACTACAACTCCCAGCATGTCCGGACAGCCGTCCGGGCATGGTGGTAGTTGTAGTTTTGCAACAGCTGGAGGCACTCTGATCTAGATTGTATTATAAAGAGTTTTTGCTTTTGTTTTAGACCGCTGCCGACACTCACCTTGTGCACATGCACGACCGCTGTCTGGCGTGGAGGTGACCTGTATGGAAGGACTGGGCCGGCAGCCGGGGATCTTCCTCACACAGTTCATGACGCTCATCAGATGGGAGTTTCCGATAGGCTGATCTGCAAGATCACATGATCATATTAACATCAATGGGGCGAGACCCCCCTATACCTGGGACTGAGGGGGGGCGCAAGAAATAGTCCCAAATACTGTATTGGATTGTATGTACAGTATTATACCGCATCATCTATGACTACATCATGACCTGATCTGGGAGTCGGTATGTGGCCCTGTGCTGTGTATGTTTTTGCAGCTGTAAGTGGTACAGCGCCACCTCTGTTCTCAGGTCGTGTGTGGTATTACAACTTGTCTCCATTCACAATACCAAACACAACCTGAGGACAGGGGTGGCGCTGTTTTTTTTCAGGAATCAACAACTTTTCCAATCCTGATAACCCCTTTAATGCTCCATACACAGAAGACGCCTACAAACGTCTCCACTACACCAGACCCCCTCCCCCCCACGTAACACATACCCTCACTGGGGGCCCGGGGCAGCTCCTCTGGGGGTCTCCACAAATCCCGGTGGCCGGGTGAGGAGCTGCTGACTGCGTGAGAGCAGCTGGAGGCTTTCAGAACCGGCCTCTTTGCACCCACGAATACGCCAGGGCGACAGGACAGATCTGAAATGTACAGAAAATACTAAAAAAAAAATACACAAAAAACATTTGCAAAAAAAAACGTTTGGCGCGCAGCAGAGCTGACTGTGCGCAGAAAATTCAGGTTGTGCTGTGGCCCCTCGTGTGCATCCCTACACCATACACAGGTCATCTGTTATATGTAGCAGAGCTGACTGTGTGTGGAGCTCCAGGTTGTGCTGTGGCCACTCGGTGTGCAGCCCCTATCCCATACACATGTCATCTGTTATATGTAGCAGAGTTGACACTGCGTGGAGCTCCAAGTTGTGCTGTGGCCCCTCGTGTGTATCCCCTACCCCATACACTGGATATATGTTATATGCAGCAGAGCTGACTGTGCGTGGAGCTCCAGGTTGTGCTGTGGCCCCTCGGTGTGCATCCCTATCCCATACACATGTCATCTGTTATATGTACTAGCGCTGACTGTGTGTGGAGCTCCAGGTTGTGCTGTGGCCCCTCGGTGTGTACTCCTTTGCCATACACTGGATATCTGTTATATGCAGCAGAGCTGACTGTGTGTGGAGCTCCAGGTTGTGCTGTGGCCCCTCTGAGTGCATCCCTACCCAATACAAAGGTCATCTGTTATATGTAGCAGAGCTGACTGTGCATGAAGCTCCAGGTTGTGCTGTGGCCCTTCGGTGTGTACTCCTTTGCCATACACTGGATATCTGTTATATGTAGCAGCGCTGACTGTGTGTGGAGCTCCAGGTTGTGCTGTGGCCCCTCGGTGTGCATCCCTACCCCATACACAGGTCATCTGTTATATGTAGCAGACCTGACTGTGCGTGGAGCTCCACGTTGTGCTGTGGCCCCTCGGTGTGCATCCCTTTGCCATACACTGGATATCTGTTATATGCAGCAGAGCTGACTGTGTGTGGAGCTCCAGGTTGTATTGTTGCCCCTCGGTGTGCAGCTCCTACCCCATATACTGGATATATGTTATATGCAGCAGAGCTGACTGTGTGTGGAGCTTCAGGTTGTACTGTTGCCCCTCAGTGTGCAGCTCCTACCCCATACACTGGATATATGTTATATGCAGCAGAGCTGACTGTGTCTGGAGCTCCAGGTTGTGCTGTGGCCCCTCTGTGTGCAGCCCCTACCCCATACACAGGTCATCTATTATATGCAGCAGAGTTGACTGGGTGTGGAAGTCCAGGTTGTGCTGTGGCCCCTTGGTGAGCAGCCTCTACCCCATACACAGGTCATCTATTATATGCAGCAGAGCTGACTGTGTGTGGAGCTCCAGGTTGTGCTGTGGCCCCTCTGTGTGGATCCCTACCCCATACACTGGTCATCTGTTATATGCAGCAGAGCTGACTGTGTGTGGAGCTCCAGGTTGTGCTGTGGCCCCTCTGTGTGGATCCCTACCCCATACACTGGTCATCTGTTATATGCAGCAGAGCTGACTGTGTGTGGAGCTCCAGGTTGTGCTGTGGCCCCTCTGTGTGGATCCCTACCCCATACACTGGTCATCTGTTATATGCAGCAGAGTTGACTGGGTGTGGAAGTCCAGGTTGTGCTGTGGCCCCTTGGTGAGCAGCCTCTACCCCATACACAGGTCATCTATTATATGCAGCAGAGCTGACTGTGTGTGGAGCTCCAGGTTGTGCTGTGGCCCCTCTGTGTGGATCCCTACCCCATACACTGGTCATCTGTTATATGCAGCAGAGCTGACTGTGTGTGGAGCTCCAGGTTGTGCTGTGGCCCCTCTGTGTGGATCCCTACCCCATACACTGGTCATCTGTTATATGCAGCAGAGCTGACTGTGTGTGGAGCACCAGGTTGTGCTGTGGCCCCTCTGTGTGCATCCCTACCCCATACACTGGTCATCTGTTATATGCAGCAGAGCTGACTGTGTGTGGAGCTCCAGGTTGTGCTGTGGCCCCTCGGTGTGCAGCCTCTACCCCATACACAGGACGTCTGTCATAGTATAACCTACATCTTACCGTCAGAGTGGGTTCTCTTCACCCCCAGCTCCGCAGTGTTGGGGGATGCAGCCATGTTCTGCCCCCCGGACACACGGGACTGGATCTTCTCCAGACACCTCCCCAGGGCCGACAGAGGAACATTACCCCTATGTAACTCTGAAGTGGATGAAACATGGAAGTCACTAATAATAAACCAGCACCACAGGGCACCGCAGAATACACTGCCATCTACTCACCGTCTCTGCTCGCCCGCATACTCTGACCGTCCCTGTGCTGGGCTGCGCCATTGGTGACCGCTACAGTGAAAGGATTGGGCTGAGGGGCCGGGGGCTCCCTGTGTGATCTGACCGAGGGGTCTGTGAGAAAACAGCAAAGAGATAAAGTAAATTGAAAGGGTTATTATTTTTAAAAGTTAAAAGCGGAAAAAAGGAAAGTGTAAAAACGGGAAAACGCTCGGTCCTTAAGGGGTTAAATAACTTACTAATATATCATTGATTTATATCTGACATTACGTCATTGATATTCTTTATATAATGTCATTTATATTATGGTCTGCTTTCTATTACACTCCTTAAAGGAGATGTCCGGTGCAGAATTTTCCTATTCCATCCTGCCCAGGCTGCAAAAAAGGAGAAAACAAACTTTCACTTACCTTCTTATGTTCCCCCGGAGCTCCGCAACAGCTGATTGGTCAGCCAAGCTGCCTGCTTCCTATTTCCTTTAGTCTGGGACGTCACACGGCGCTACAGCCCATCACCCTCCGCAGCGATGTCCTGCCTCGGCTGGTGATAGGCTGAAGCGCCGTGTGATGTTCCGGGCTAAAAGGAAGTAGGAAGCAGGCAGCCCGGCCGACCAATCAGCTGCTGCAGAGCTCTGGGGGAACGTAGGAAGGTAAGTGAAAGTTTGTTTTCTCTTTTTTTGCAGCCCGGGCAGGACGGAATAGAAAAAGTCTGCACCGGACATCTCCTTTAAAGGGTACCTTTCATCAAAAAAACTTTTGATATATTATAGTTTAATGTATGCAGAATAACTTTCCAATAGCATGTTATTAGAAAATATGTTTCTTTCTATTTAATTTTCCACTTTGAAAAAATGACCACTAGGGGTCTCCCTACCAGTCCTTTTTTATAGATTTCAGACTCATGCAGGAGTCCTAAATCTCAGACTGCAGCTGGGACACAGGCAAACTCCCTGGCAGTGAGCAGTGCTGAGTTTGTCTGTGTCCCGGCTGCAGTCTGAGATTTAGGACTCCTTCATGAGTCTGAAATCTATAAAAAAGGACTGGTAGGGAGGCCCCTAGTGGTCATTTTTTCAAAGTGGAAAATTAAATAGAAAGAAGCATATTTTTTAATAACATGCTATTGGAAAGTTATTCTGCATACATTAATCTATAATATATAAAGTTTTTTTTTGATGAAAGGTCCCCTTTAATGTTAATCAATTGTAACCAATAAATGTACAGATCATTTTTATAATAACTGCGTTATTATTTTATTATATTGCAAAAGTTACTTCCACCACTACTTCATAGAACTCATATCTGGGAAAATAGTCAGGCCCAGATATGGTGAATTGCATTGTTTGTATATTTTTGGCAATTCATATTGGTCCTATTTTTTATATTTTTGTTGACCATAATTAATAATTCATAAATTAGTCATTACCCTAACAAGTCACACTGGGCCCTTGGTGCCTAAGGGGGCCCCAGGGCAAATCTATCCCATAAGAGACCAGTAGTATAAATGGCACATGGGGCCCTGAAGCCTGGAGAGATGTGGTTCTCTTCTGATCAAGACAACATTAAAACATGGCTGCTGATCGGCACTGATCAATATCCTATCCAGATTGCAAAACTACAACTCACAGCATGCCCGGACAGCCAACGGCTGTCCGGGCATGCTGGGAGTTGTAGTTTTACAACAGCTGCAGGCACCCTTGTTGGGAAAACACTGCTTTATAGATTGGTGACTTTGGCAGTACGGTGCGGATTATAGTGTATTCTCTGTGAATTTGTTTTCAGCATTCTATGTGTGTTTCCCAGTGTCTTGTTTCTAGTCAGTCCGGGCATGCTGGGAGCTGTAGTTTTGCAACAGCGGCAGGCACCCTTGTTGGGAAAACACTGCTTTATAGATTGGTGACTTTGGCAGTACTGTGCGGATTATAGTGTATTCTCTGTGCATTTGGTTTCCGCATTCTATGTGTGCTTCCCAGTGTCTTGTTTCTAGTCAGTCCAGGCATGCTGGGAATTGTAGTTTTGCAACAGCTGATTGGGAGACAATGCTGTATAGATTGCTGACTTTTGTAGTATGGTGCGGATTATAGTATATTCTCTGTGCAGATGTTTCCAGCATTTTATGTGAGCTTCCCAGTGCCTTGTTTCTAATCAGCCTGAGCATGCAACAGCTGGAGGCACTCTGGTTGGGAAACATTGTTTTATAGATTGCCGACTTTTGCAGTATGGTGCGGATTATAGTGTATTCTCTGTGCATTTTGTTTCCAGCATTTTATGTGTGCTTCCCAGTGTCTTGTTTCTAGTCAGTCCGGGCATGCTGGGAATTGTAGTTTTGCAACAGCTGGAGGCACCCTGGTTAGGAAACACAGCTTTATAGATTGCAGTAAAGTTACCTGCACAGACTCTGCTCATATCTACGCCCCATCGGGTGGTGGACAATGTGCTGCTGTAAGGCCGGGGGCGGCTGGCAGTGATCTCCTTCAGGCAGTTCGCCAGTCTGTGTAAGGGGGAGCTCCCCGGGGGTACATCTGTGAACATAAAAGGAGGGTGGGATTACAGCAGAGAAATGAGGGTCCTGTATATAGGAACAGTTAAAGCCGTCCTCTGACTTCATAAGAATAGCCAAAGCAATGGAGTCCTAATGGAGCACAGCTGCAGTGTAAAGCACAGAGAAAAGGCTGGCGAGACAGTCCTAGATAATGCACTTCTAAGTATACATAACAATGCACACAGTTCTACAGGAGATAAGGACTATAAGTGATACCTGCAGGGGATCTCAGCGGAGAGGCCGCCAGCCTCCAGTGCTCTCTCTCTGCCGGCGCTGACATGGAGGAGGACGACGCCGGGGAGTGATGCACTTTTCTGCCGTACACAGGGGACTCCGCCATCTCTCGCTCACTCCCAGAATCCTCTGCAAGAGAAGAAAAGGCAACTCTAATATTCATGAACTATGCATTATATTCCATTATAGTAACATATCAGGCCTCCGATATGTAATCTAAGTTTGTTTGGCTGTCCAGGCATGCTGGGAGTTGTAGTATTGCAACAGATGGAGGCGCCCTGGTTGGGAAACACTATACATAAAACATACTAGCTCGATGTACTAGCTAAAAAAGGACTACAAATATATATATCTATATAAATAAATAAAAAAAAATAAATATATATATATATATATATATATATATATATATATACACACACACACACACACACACACACACACACACACACACACACACAGACACGTATGCTGGACATAATTGTTTGCTGGAACAAACAAATGAAGCTACCTAGTGGGAGATCGCTCTGTACAACATACACGGAGCTGACAGCTGCGGGATCTGAATAAGCAACTTTAGCGCCGACATTGTACAACAGCCGCAGGACGCTCTATTGGGTCCGTCGCAGCACGAGACCAGCGGCCGAGGGATTGGTGAGATATTATGTAACAACCATACAGGCGATTATTTTCAGTTTTTTTTTTTTTGCAAGATTGTTTCAACCATCTACATATTATCATGTATAGGTAGCATTTAGATGCACCTGGGAGGCCAGCAGCTCATCAGCCTACATAGGTGGGGCTTATAGCCGGCCTCCCTCCTCCCATTGTATGTGTGCTCACTCACACTGGAGGTAACACTCGGAGCAGTCTATAAGTCGGAACAAAAGCTTTCGTAATTGCGCATTGGTCCCTGGTTTTTTGCTTATCACACACAGGTAGGATTAGTGTTTGGTCTCGCGCCACTTGAGAAACCTTGGCGTTGGTGTGCGGGCTCAGGTATGTCCTTCATATAAGGATATACTGGCTGAGGTCTCAATTTTACATCAGCTTTGAGGGTCATTGTCTACATCTACCACAGTAGTGCACCTATGTTTGTATTTGTCGTGTTTTTGTACTACTGTACTATATATGTTTACATCCACACACCAATTCATCGGGGAAGGATGCTATTGTGGTTCTTGTGGTCGGTTGCAGGCATCCTCCATTGTATGCATTGTTTGCTGGGGATCGCCCATAGCAACAGACCATAAGTGTAAAACGTGCTATTCCTTAGTATAAATGCACATCCGCACTTGGTTTGAGCACTTCCTGACATCTTTGACCACATTCTTTTAGTCGTGTTTACTTTCTAATCATCTACACGGTCACACTATATATCAACCTGCCGGATTACCAGAGGTCCAAACTATCAGTTACAAGTTCATCTTACATCAACACCTGAAAAATGTATAGCAGTGATTCATCTAGAATCATTATTCTACCATTAGGGCCCAATGGTAGATAAATACAATATCAGTGCATTATTTATGTTTTATTTATATATATACAGTGATCCCTCAACTTACAATGGCCTCAACATACAATAGTTTCAACATACAATGGTCCAGAAAAGACCATTGTAAGTTGAAACCAGACTCAACATACAATGTACGGACAGTCCAGATCTGTGAAACGTGTCAATAGCTGGAAGAACTGACCAATCAGAATGGACATTTCACTGGTAAAACACCTGTATTACTGAAGTGTATGCACTGACTGATGTCTGGTAGCACCCCCTACAGTACAGGGAGGTATTACATGTTCTGTACTCTTTACCTGTATTACTGAAGTGTATGCACTGACTGATGTCTGGTAGCACCCCCTACAGTACAGGGAGGTATTACATGTTCTGTACTCTTTACCTGTATTACTGAAGTGTATGCACTGACTGGTGTCTGGTAGCGCCCCCTACAGTACAGGGAGGTATTACATGTTCTGTACACTTTACCTATATTACTGAAGTGCATGCACTGACTGGTGTCTGGTAGCACCCCCTACAGTACAGGGAGGTATTACATGTTCTGTACTCTTTACCTGTATTACTGAAGTGTATGCACTGACTGGTGTCTGGTAGCGACCCCTACAGTACAGGGAGGTATTACATGTTCTGTACTCTTTACCTGTATTACTGAAGTGTATGCACTGACTGGTGTCTGGTAGCGCCCCCTACAGCACAGAGAGGTATTACATGTTCTGTACTCTTTACCTGCATTACTGAAGTGTATGCACTGACTGGTGTCTGGTAGTGCCACCTACAGTACAGAGAGGTATTACCTGTTCTATATACTTTACCTGTACCAGGACACCAGGCTCCATGTTACTTTTTTAGGACACTGTGTACTGTACAGGACCCCGAGGAAGCTCCTGTCCTCTACATAGACCAGTGTTTCCCAAGCAGGGTGCCCCCAGCTGTTGCAAAACTACAACTCCCAGCATGTCCGGACAGCCTTTGGCTGTCCGGACATGCTGGGAGTTGTAGTTTTGCAACAGCTGGAGGCTTCCTGCTTGGGAAACACTGACATAGTGATTTACAGCTCCCAGCAGATCTTTATTACTTTTATATGTAAGAATTTGCTTTATCTGTATTAGTTATCTACTTATTTTTCTTTAATCCTCACTTTTTCCTATTTTTGGATGACATTTTGGTGCTTCAGAACCAATTACCAGGTTTCCATAGAGTTCTGGTCTAAACATACAATATTAATTCTATGAAATTGAAGCGCGGTCTTTTGTAAATGCCATTATGCACCATTTTTAATGGTATTGTATCTAATTTACAAATCTGTTTAACTTTCAGGCACCAGTTGATTTGAAAACATTTGTTTTCTACTTGTTTCCACCAGAGTTCCCCTTTAAGCCACTGTTTCCCAACCAGGGTGCCTCCTGCTGTTGCCTTCGGCTGTCCGGGCATGCTGGGAGTTGTAGTATTGCAACAGCTGGAGGCACCCCGGTTGGGAAACCCAGACTTAAAGGGGTATTCCAGGCAAAAACTTTTTTTTTTTTTATATATCAACTGGCTCCGGAAAGTTAAACAGATTTGTAAATTACTTCTATTAAAAAATCTTAATCCTTCCAATAGTTATTAGCTTCTGAAGTTTTCTGTCTAACTGCTCAATGATGATGTCACGTCCCGGGAGCTGTGCATGATGGGAGAATATCCCTTGCATGATGGGAAAATATCCCCATAGGAGCTGGACAGCTACCGAGACGTGAGTCATCAGAAAGCAGTTAGACAGAAAACAGCAAATCAACTTCAGAAGCTAATAACTATTGGAAGGATTAAGATTTTTTAATAGAAGTAATTTACAAATCTGTTTAACTTTCCGAAGCCAGTTGATATATAAAAAAAAGTTTTTGCCTGGAATATCCCTTTAAGCAAATGTTATCTGTTGCAAAACTACAACTCCCAGCATGTCTGAACAGCCAAAGGCATGTTGGGAGTTGTAGTTTTGCAACAGCTGGAGGCCCCCCGCTGCTCTAATATGACACTTTACATAAGATACAGACCTTGTTTGATCTTTATCTTCAGATCCCCCAGACCGGTGCAGTTGGCTCCAGGACTGGCAGACGCGGGGGAGACACTGGGGTTCCGGGGGGAGGCACCGGTCGAGCGTCTCCGTGACGTCCCACCTATACGGAGGGGTCAGAAGTGTATAAAGTGCAACGGCCACATTGTACAGTTATAATGTTATTTACCAGGAGATGGCGCTCTCACTCACCTCCAGAGCCAGGTCTCCTGCTGCCATAGTCAGGAGTCACATGATCCCGGGGTCCTGGGCTGTACGGTGGGGTCTTAGGATGGTGGGCAATGAGGGGCTTCATAGGAGGGATCTCTCTGTGCCGTCCGATCAGGGGGTGAGTAGAAAACTCTTCTGCGGGAGACAATATCGTCATTTACAATGTGAACAGTAAAAAAAAAAAAAAAAAAATCAAAAAAAATCATTAACCCCTTAAGGACACAGAAAATTGTAATTTTGCAATTTTTGGGACGTTTAGTTCTGACGTTTCGTTCGGACGATGTTTTCTTTATTAAGTGGGTAAATACGATAACAATGATGCCCATGGTTTCTGATCTAGACAATATTAAAACATGGCTGCTGATCTGCACTGATCAATTTCCTTTCCAGATTGCAAAACTACAACTCCCAGCATGCCCGGACAGCCAACGGCTGTCCGGGCATGCTGGGAGTTGTAGTTTTACAACATCTGGAGGTCCGCAGGTTGAAGACCACTGCCATAGAGTATAAGGCAGACTAGTTGTTATGGAGACACAGCTGGTAGTGGTAGTTTTGCAACAGGTGAAGGCACCTTGGTTGGCAAACACTGCTTCTTTATAGATTGCTGACTTTAGCAGTATGGTGCGGATTATAGTGTATGCTCTCTGTGCAGGGGTTTCCAGCATTGTATGTGTGCTTCCCAGTGCCTTGTTTCTAATTAGTACAGGCATGCCGGGAGTTGTAGTTTTGCAGCAGCTGGAGGCACCCTGGTTAGGAAACATTGCTTTATAGATTGCTGTCTTTTGCAGTATGGTGTGAATTATAGTGTATTCTCTGGCATTCGTTTCCAGCATTTTATGTGTGCTTCCCATTGCCTTGTTTCTAATCAGTCCGGGCATGCTGGGAGTTGTAGTTTTGAAACAGCTGGAGGCACTCTGGTTGGGAAAACACTGCTTTATAGATTGCTGACTTTTGCAGTATGGTGCGGATTATAGTGTATGCTCTGTGGATTTGTTTTCAGCATTCTGTGTGTGCTTCCCATTGCCTTGTTTCTAATCAGTCCGGGCATGCTGGGAGTTGTAGTTTTGAAACAGCTGGAGGCACCCTGGTTGGGAAACACTGCTTTAGATAATATTGTACTGCCTTAAAACAAAAATAAATTAAATAAATAAACTTTAACAAAATGAGTATGGTTAAAATCTCCCTATTCTGACTCTTAGAACTTTCTTATTTTTCTGTATGAGGGTCATCAATCTTTTGCGTCATTAACTGTAGTTTTTACCGGTACCAATTTTGTGTGTGTGTGTATATGTATATATATATATATATATATATATATATATATACACACACACACACACACACATTTTATTAATTTTTATAATTTTTTCAGAAATGTGATGTAACAACAAATCAGCAATTTTGACTGTTTTTTACGTTTACGGGATCATTAACATTATATATTAATTGCTCGGACTTTTCCGCATGCAGGGATACCAATCTATTTGTATACCCTGTCTCTGTGGGCAGACACAAAAAAAAAGATCCCCGGAGACTCATAGGCAGATGAGAAGACCTCCAGGCCGCCATCTTACTCATCGGACTCCCCCCGCAATCGTGCAGTGGGTGGTCCAATAAGTGTATCCATGCACTGCAACTGTTTTAAATGCTGTGACCAGTATTAAAAGGGGTTATTCAGGGATAGTAAAACAGAACTAATTTCTTTCAAAAACTGCCCCACCAGGTTGGGTGCGGTTCTGCAGCGCAGTTCCATTGAAGTAAACGGAGCCAAGTTGTGATACCGCACACAGCCTGGGGACAGATGTGGAGCTGTTTTTGAAAGAATTAGCTCTGTTTTCCTATTCCTGGATAGCATCAAATGGGTTCATGGCGGGCGTTAGCGACGAGGTCCTGACTGCTGATCTCTGCATCCTGTCGAGCCTGCGCGGAGATCACATGACAGCTGGGGACACATTTAACGCAGGCATAGGGCTGGCCTGTCAGGGAAGACTAGAAGAAGCCAAAACTATTGTCTCGAGCTGAAAAGGAAGATGGGAAAGGCTCGAGACAACGCATAAAAATACAAAATGGATGATCCAACCCAGACAGGTAACACATGTACATTTACGATATACACAACTGGGGATCAGGGGCACATAGGTAACAAGTACCAAAATGCTGGAACACCCCTTTAAAGGAGTACTCCGCTGGAAAACTTTTTTTTTTTTAAATCAACTGGGGCCAGAAAGTTAAACAGATTTGTAAATTACTTCTTTATAAAAAAAAAAAAAAATCTTAACCCTTCCAGTACTTATCAGCTGCTGTATGCTCCACAGGAAGTTGTGCAGTCATTTCCAGTCTGACCACAGTGCTCTCTGCTGACACCTCTGTCCATGTCAGGAACTGTCCAGAGTAGGAGCAAATCCCTATAGCAAACCTCTCCTGCTCTGGAAAGTTCCTGGCATGGACAGAGGTGTCAGCAGAGAGCACTGTGGTCAGACTGGAAAGGATTACAAAACTTCCTGTGGAGCATACAGCAGCTGATAAGTACTGGAAGGGTTAAGATTTTTAAATAGAAGTAATTTACAAATCGGCACAGGATAGTCAGCCCACCAGGTCACCGCATGGCAAGATGATCCTCCAAGTTTAGAAGAAAAGGGGTGATGCCAGCGAGTAAGAAACTTCACCTTTATTTTGTCACATTAAAGGCATTGACATGGAAAAACTTCAGTTGAAGACATGGATAAAAACCTTGGAAGAAGTGCCAAGATTACGCGTTTCAGGTCATGTGACCTTTCATCAAATTGAAGTGCCTAGCATGACGCATTTCAGGTCAGGTGACCTTTCATCAGATGCATTCTTGCATCTGATGTGAGGTCAAATGACCTGAAACGTGTCATGCTAGGCACTTCTTCCATCTGATGAAAGGTCACATGACCTGAAACGCGTCATGCTAGGCACTTCTTCCAAGGATTTTATCCATGTCTTCAACTGAAGTTTTTCCATGTCAATCCTTTTAATGTGATAAAATAAAGATGAAGTTTCTTACTCGCTGGCATCACCCCTTTTCTTCTAATTTACAAATCTGTTTAACTTTCTGGCATCAGTTGATTTAAAAAATAAAAATAAAAGAAAATAAAATAAATGTTTGCCAGCGGAGTACCCCTTTAAGTACCAGGACATACATTCACGCCCATTTGGAGGACATTTATCAAAATCTGTGCAGAGGAAAAGTTGACCAGTTGCCCATAGCAACCAATCAGATCGCTTCTTTGATTTTTCACAGGCCTTTTCAAAAATGAAAGCAGCGATCTGATTGGTTGCTATGGGCAACTGGTCAACTTTTACACTGCACAGGTTTAATGAATCTCCCCCAATGTCCTTAAGTGGTTAAAGGGTCTATTTGCAATGCCCCACTAAACGTGTCCATAGACATTAGATTAGAGCAGTGGTTAAAAAAAAAAAGAAAAGTTCTTGCAAAACTACAACTCCCAGCATGCCCGGACAGCCAACGGCTGTCCGGGCATGCTGGGAGTTGTAGTTTTGCAACCGCTGTGGTTACACTGGTTGAAACCCCTTTTTTTTTTAAGGTGCACACATTTGGTGGAATGTTGGTTTATACCCCAATGTGTCTACACCCCATATTCCGGCCCTTACCCTGTTTTATCTGCAGCCGGCCGGGCACACCGTCATGGCTCCCGCCCGGGTCGCTCTTGACGCAGGACAGCGATACAGGGAGATGACTGACAGGCGCGCTGTACCGGGGTGACTGACTCACAGCGACCTCTGCTGGAAGACGAGGAATATTTCACTTAGTCAGGACTCGGCGTCCGACGCTTAATCAACACATCTCCTCCACGGTCGTCATATTTACCTTTCTCTGCTTTGGTCACGATTTTGCTGTTCCGTTGCTCGGTGATCCTGTGCACCCCCGGACTGGCCGTGATTTCCGGGGTCTCGCTCAGAGGTAAATGGGACGAGGTCGGAGAACAGGACGGGGAATGTTCCTCTGTTTTCACTAATAATAAAATCCAGAAGTTAATACACAGTCCAGGCGGTGGTGCAAATGCTGCAAAATTATAACATTTTTATTTTATGTTTTTTGTATGTATATTTTAGGCTTTATTAGGATGAAAAGCTGGGTGACTGTCATTACAGCTGTTAATGGGTTAACACACAGCTCTCTGACACACAAAGCAAATCCAAGATGATAAAGAAAAACTAAGCAACAACCCAGGGATTAACAGAGGTGGGACCCCAACCCCAAAATCTCCAGGGATTTACAGGGATGGGACCCCCACCACATGATCTCCAGGGATTTACAGGGATGGGACCCCCACCCAACAACCTCCAGGGATTTACAGGGATGGGACCCCCACCACATGACCTCCAGGGATTTACAGGGATGGGACCCCCACCCCACAATGTCCAGGGATTTACAGGGATGGAACCCCCACACCACAATGTCCAGGGATTTACAGGGATGGAACCCCCACCCCACATGATCTCCAGGGATTTACAGGGATGGGACCCCCACCCCACATGATCTCCAGGGATTTACAGGGGTGGGACCCCCACCACATGACCTCCAGGGATTTACAGGGATGGGACCCCCACCCCACAATGTCCAGGGATTTACAGGGATGGAACCCCCACCCCACAATGTCCAGGGATTTACAGGGATGGAACCCCCACCCCACAATGTCCAGGGATTTACAGGGATGGAACCCCCACACCACAATGTCCAGGGATGGGACCCCCACCACATGATCTCCAGGGATTTACAGGGATGGGACCCCCACCACATGACCTCCAGGGATTTACAGGGATGGAACCCCCACCCCACAATGTCCAGGGATTTACAGGGATGGAACCCCCACCCCACAATGTCCAGGGATTTACAGGGATGGAACCCCCACCCCACAATGTCCAGGGATTTACAGGGATGGAACCCCCACCCCACAATGTCCAGGGATTTACAGGGATGGAACCCCCACCCCACGATGTCCAGGGATTTACAGGGATGGAACCCCCACACCACAATGTCCAGGGATTTACAGGGATGGAACCCCCACACCACAATGTCCAGGGATTTACAGGGATGGGACCCCCACCCACATGATCTCCAGGGATTTACAAGGATGGAACCCCCACCCCACAATGTCCAGGGATTTACAGGGATGGAACCCCCACCCCACAATGTCCAGGGATTTACAGGGATGGAACCCCCACCCCACAATGTCCAGGGATTTACAGGGATGGAACCCCCACCCCACAATGTCCAGGGATTTACAGGGATGGAACCCCCACACCACAATGTCCAGGGATTTACAGGGATGGGACCCCCACCCACATGATCTCCAGGGATTTACAGGGATGGAACCCCCACCCCACAATGTCCAGGGATTTACAGGGATGGAACCCCCACCCCACAATGTCCAGGGATTTACAGGGATGGAACCCCCACCCCACAATGTCCAGGGATTTACAGGGATGGAACCCCCACCCCACAATGTCCAGGGATTTACAGGGATGGAACCCCCACACCACAATGTCCAGGGATTTACAGGGATGGGACCCCCACCCCACGATGTCCAGGGATTTACAGGGATGGGACCCCCACCCCACAATCTCCAGAGATTTACAGGGATGGAACCCCCACACCACAATGTCCAGGGATTTACAGGGATGGGACCCCCACCCCACGATGTCCAGGGATTTACAGGGATGGGACCCCCACCCCACGATGTGCAGGGATTTACAGGGATGGGACCCCACCCCACGATGTCCAGGGATTTACAGGGATGGGACCCCCACCCCACAATGTCCAGGGATTTACAGGGATGGGACCCCCACCACATGATCTCAAGTGATTTACAGGGGTGGGACCCCCACGATCTCCATAATGGGGACCCAGCGTGTCGTCTGCAGCTCCATTTTACAGGAGCGCCGACTATACACAAGTAAAGCGCTCTGGTATCTTCAGTGTCACCATAGAAATGAATAGAGAGAGTGTTGTCTCAGAGACAGCCGCTTGTGTTCCCAGCCGTCGGACAGATACGGTGGACAGGAGATTTTTTTTTTTTACTGGACAACCCCTTTAACTAAGCTCACCCTCCAGGAACGGCCTGCTGCTCCCATGATCCTCTGTGCTGCGGGCAGGTGAGCAGCTACCGTCTGTGACCGAGCTGCCCAAAAGGAAACCAGGGATCTCATTCACAAGTCGCATCAAGGCACCGAGGTGACTGCTACTCTCAACAGACTCTGGAGAACAGAGGGTTAAAATTTAGACCTAGAGATAAGACTCATCGTAAACTAAGCATTATACATACATAAAAAACTATTATATTTATTAAAATAAATATATCTAAATATATAGCTAAATAAATATATTAATTTTAGATACCCAGCCCACTTTGACCTTTAGGATGCAGCAGTTTTGTCCCTTTAAACATTAATAACTCTGATGCTTTTACTTATGAATTTGATTCAGAGATTGTTTTTTCGTGACATATTCTACTTTAACATCATTTGTAGGTGAAAATTAATTAAAAATGTTGCATTTTTCTAACTTTGAAGCTCTCTGCTTGTAAGGAAAATAGATATCCCAAATAAATTATACATTGATTCACAAATACAATATATTGAGAGGTTTTTACTTTTGGAAGACACCAGAGGCTTCAAAGTTCAGCAGCAATTTTCCCCCAAAAAATTCAAAATCAGAATTTTTCAGGGACCAGTTCATTTTTGAAGTGAATTTGAGGGGTGTTCATATTAGAAATACCCCACAAATTACCCCATTATAAAAACTGCACCCCCCAAAGTATTCAAAATGACATTCATTGAGTGTGTTAACCCTTTAGGTGTTTCACAGGAATAGCAGCAAAATGAAGGAGAAAATTCTAAATTTTTTTTTACACTCGCATGTTCTTGTAGACCAAGTTTTTTATTTTTACAAGGGGTAAAGGAGAAAAAGCCCCCAAAATGTGTAACCTAATTTCTCTCGAGTAAGGAAATACCTCATATGTGGACGTACAGTGTTCTGTGGGTGCACTAGAGGGCTCAGAAGGGAAGGAGCAACAATGGGATTTTGGAGATCGAATTTTGCTGAAATGGTTTTTGGGGGGCATGTAGCAAAAAAAAAAAAAAAAACACCTGGTTCCAGAGATGCGGTGATCCAGGAAATCTGCACCGTAAATGTATGGCGCTGTGCGCTAAGTACTTCTTAGCAGCACCGTAAATGTCCTTATAAGGGGGTTAAAAAAATTATATTATAATATATATATATATATATATTTTAATATTAATATAAATATTTATTTATATTAATTTACCGTATATACTCGAGCATAAGCAGAGTTTTTCGTGCCGAAAACATCCCCCTCGGCTTATACTCAAGTGATGGAAAAAAAATAAAAATCGCAGGCATACCAATGGGGGTGACGAGGGGATGGGCCGGGCCGTCCATCGTCGCCTATCTATGCTGCAGGGACCGTCCAACTTCCAGTGGGGAGGGTGAGCCGGTCCGGGCCATCCATCTTGACCAGGAGGCCCTCTTCTCCGCTCCAGGCCGGCCCTGGACTAGTGACGCTGCATTGACACCGCCGTGCAGGGACGTCCGTGACATCAGGGGCGTCCCCACGTGGCGGTGTCAATGCAGCGTCACTAGTCCAGGGCCAGCCCGTAGCGAAGAAGAGGGCCTCTCGGTCAAGATGGATGGCCCGAACCGGCTAACCCTCCCCACTAGAAGTCGGACGGTTCCTGCATCGACGTTAGACAACTGCTAGAGAAGGACCAACAGAGCTGCAACTGGGGAGGTGAGTAGAGAACAAGAGAGGGGGGTCAGGATGATGACAGGGGGGTATGAGGGGGATCTGGATAATGATATGGGGGGGCAAGGGGGATCTGTATGATGGGGGGATGAGGGGGGTCTGGATGATGACAGGAGGGATGGGGGGGGGGGTCTGGATGATGACAGTGGGAGTCGGGATGATGACCGGGAGGGGGGGGAATGATGTATTTCCCACCCTAGGCTTATACACTTGTCAATAGGTTTTTCTGGGTTTTTGGGGTGGAATTGGGGGCCTCGGCTTATATTCGGAACGGCTAATATGCGAGTATATACGGTAATTACTAATTATATTTAAAAAAAATTTAATAAATAAAAATATATTTTTATTTTAATATTAATAAATGTATAAAAATATAACTTTTTATATATATTTAAAAATATATTTATATTCAAATATATATTTATAAAAATATATTTTTTTGTAAATATAAAATATATATTAAGAAATATTTATTAATATTAAAATACATATATATTTAGAAATGATAATTTAATAACACAAAGTATAGCAGATGTGTGGGTGCAGGTGGGCCCAATTGCAGCAAGTAGCTATGACAATGCAGAAATCATATATATATATATATATATATATATATATATATACACATACACACAATGGTCCCTCAAGTTACAATATTAATTGGTTCCAGAACGACCATTTTATGTTGAGACCAGAACTCTATGGAAACCTGATAATTGGTTCTGAAGCCACCAAAATGTCATCCAAAAATAGGAAAAATGGAGGATTAAACAATATTAAGTAGATAACTAATATAGATAAAGCAAATAATTACATATAAAAGTAATAAAGATCTGCTGGGAGCTGTAATCACTGTCTATGTAGAGGACAGGAGCTTCTTCAGGGTCCTGTAGAGCAGAGTTTTTCAACCATTGTGCCGTGACATAGTGTAAGGTGTGCCGTGGGAAAAACACCCGCCGGGTGTTTTTGCCGCAGGACATCTGTGTCCCGAAAGTTGCTTTCGGGACACAGGGATGCCTTTATTGAGTTTACTTTAAAAACACGGGGACCGCCGGGAGGTAGCGCACGCAGGGACGTCACTGACGTCCCATGCGTGCCCCCATAGCAACAATCACGGAGGACTGGAGCAGCGAGGAGGACGCGCACTGTCGACTTGGTAAGTATTACCAGCGGCGCGGCTCCTTCGGTGCTCAGAACACGGAAGTGGGGCAGTACACAGGCATACAGCCTTCAGTAATACACTGTATGGCTGAAGGCTGTATGTCTGTAGGGGGGCTATACTGGACCTAATATGGGGGAACTATACTGCCAACCTAATGTGGGGGAACATTATACTGCACCTAATGTGGGGGGAACTATACTGCACCTAATGTGGGGGGAACTATACTGCACCTAATGTGGGGGGAACTATACTGCACCTAATGTGGGGGAACTATACTGCACCTAATGTGGGGAACTATACTGCACCTAATGTGGGGGAACTATACTGCACCTAATGTGGGGGAACTATACTGCACCTAATGTGGGGAACTATACTGCACCTAATGTGGGGGAACTGTACTGCACCTAATGTGGGGGAACTATACTGCACCTAATGTGGGGGAACTATACTGCACCTAATGTGGGGAACTATACTGCACCTAATGTGGGGAGCTATACTGCACCTAATGTGGGGGAGCTATACTGCACCTAATGTGGGGGAGCTATACTGCACCTAATGTGGGGGAGCTATACTGCACCTAATGTGGGGGAGCTATACTGCACCTAATGTGGGGGAGCTATACTGCACCTAATGTGGGGGGAGCTATACTGCGCCTAATGTGGGGGGAGCTATACTGCGCCTAATGTGGGGGACTATACTGGACCTAATGTGGGGGACTATACTGGACCTAATGTTGGGGAACTACAACCTAATGTTGGGGAACTACAACCTAATGTGGGGGTAACTATACTGAAAACCTAATGTGGGGGAACTATACTGCCAACCTAATGTGGGGGAACTATACTGCCAACCAAATGTGGGGGAACTATACTGCCAACCAAATGTGGGGGAACTATACTGCCAACCAAATGTGGGGGAACTATACTGCCAACCAAATGTGGGGGGGAACTATACTGCCAACCTAATGTGGGGGAACTATACTGCCAACCTAATTTGGGGGAAAATAAAATATATGCAAGATAAGATATATGCAGTGTGCATAGGAATTTGTTCATATATTTTTTTTTGCTGGTCAACCTCGGTAGGGGTGCCCCGCGGAAAAAAAAAAATTCAGAGGTGTGCCCCGACCCAAAAAAGGTTGGGAAACACTGCTGTAGAGAACACACAGTGTCCTAAAAAAGTAACATGGAGCCGGCCCTCATCTGGTGTCCAAAGGAGCAGCTAACTGTGGCACAGGTAAAGAGTACAGAAAATGTAATACCTCCCTGTACTGTAGGGGGCGCTACCAGACACCAGTCAGTGCATGCACTTCAGTGATACAGGTAAAGAGTACAGAACATGTAATACCTCCATGTACTGTAGGGGGCGCTACCAGACACCAGTCAGTGCATACACTTCAGTAATACAGGTGATTTACCAGTGAATGCTCATGCTGATTGGTCGGTTCTTACAGCAATTGACATGTATATGTGTGTATATAATATTTATTTATTTTTTCCTTAAATTTTTTTTATCATCATTTTTATTTTTATTTTACATATAAATGTTCAGAGCAGCGTACCTCGTCCGCCACATGGTGACGTATCATCATCCTTCGCTAAAATGCACGCTCCGTCCATATCCCGCTCTAGGAAGCGCAGCTCGTCCTCTAAAATCAGAAAACACCCAGAGTTTTTTTTCTTCTTCTGTATTTAGGTAAATAAAGCTCTAACCTACACTGATACATTGTAACAACCTGAAGCTGTGAACAATTTTTACACGGCTGCACTTACCGCGGTGACGGATTCTTCTATGGGATTCCTGGATAACCCAGAGATCCTCCTCTTCGTTTTCGATCCGTAACACTAGGTCAGGCTTCTCCTGCAGGAGCCCTAAGATAAGGAATAAATCAATAGGACAGCGTTTCCCAAGTTGGGTACCTCCAGCTGTTGCAAAACTACAACTCTCAGCATGCACGGACAGCCGAAGGCTGTCCGTGCATGCTGGGAGTTGTAGTTTTGCAACAGCTGGAGGCACCCTGCTTGGGAAACAATGCTAAAGGAACTAAAGTAATTTAATGCAATCAGATCTAATAATAATTAGGGGGATGTGTTCTAAATCTTAAGACTGTGGCATCTAAGCGGCAATGACAAGTGGCAATGTAATAGAAATACATCTTAGGGCCCCATTCACACTCCATTGGTGTTTATGGAGACGGCGCATTTCCGAGCGGTCCTAGTACCAGCTTGTTTATCCAGCGCCTGCTGCAGGTGGAATCCGTAGTGTGAATGAGCCCTTATAGTTAAAGGGGTACTCCGCCCCTTATCTTTTATCCAAAGGATAAGGGATAAGATGTCAGATCGCCGGGGTCCCGCTGCTGGGGACCCCAGGGATCTCCGCTGCAGCACCCCACTGTCATTACTGCACAGAGCACACTCGCTTGGTGCGTAATAACCGGCGATACAGGGGCCAGAGCCTCGTGACATCACAATCCGCCCCCTTAAAAGGGGTACTCCGGTGAAAAAAAATGTTATTTTATTTTTTTTATATCAACTGGTGCCAGAAAGTTAAACAGATTTGTAAATAACTTCTATTAAAAAATTTTAAGCCTTCCTGTACTTATTAGCTGCTGAATACTACAGTGGAAATTCTTTTCCGTTTGAAATACAGAGCTCTCTGCTGACATCACGAGCACAGTGCTCTCTGCTGACATCTCTGTCCATTTTAGGAACTTCCCAGAACAGCATATGTTTGCTATGGGGATTTCCTTTTACTCTGGGCAGTTCCCAAAATGGACAGAGATGTCAGCAGAGAGCACTGTGCTCGTGATGTCAGCAGAGAGCTCTGTGTTTCAAACGGAAAAGAATTTCCACTATAGTATTCAGCAGCTAATAAGTACAGGAAGGATTAAGATTTTTTAATAGAAGTAATTTACAAATCTGTTTAACTTACTGGCACCAGTTGATAAAAAAAAAAATAAAAAAAATAAGGAGTACCCCTTTAATGCACGTCTATGGGAGGGGGCGTGATAGCCTCCACACCCCCTCCCATAGACTTGGATTGAGGGGGCGGGTCATGACGTCACGAGGGGCGGAGCCGTGACGTAACGATGCTCCGGCCCCTGTCATTATGCACCAAACGAGTGTGCTCTGCGCAGTAATGATAGAGGGGTGCCGAAGCGGGACCCCGGCGATCTGACATCTTACCCCCTATCCTTTGGATAGGGGATAAAATGCTAGGGGTGGAGTACCCCTTTAAATGAATGGGCAGGTGCCTGATTTACCAAACTTACCCAGAGAGAGGAGAGCCCGGTAGTTGTCGGACATGACCTCCCTGTACAGATCCTTGTCGCTGCTCCCGAGCAATTCCCATTCTTCCTTGGAGAAATACACAGCCACGTCTTCAAACGTCACCTGGGGAGGAAGAGGGTTAACAATGAGATGATGGCAGAAGAACCACAAATCCCAGACGTAGACGAATTCTTTCCATCTATGAACAAGATCTGGTCAGAACTGCATATGTATTTATTTATTTTACCAAATTAAAGGAGTCGTCCAGCATGAGAAAAACAGATGATTTCTTTCAGAAACAGCGCCACTCTCGTCCTGAGGGTGTGTGCAGTATTGCAAATCAGTTCCATTGAAGTGAATGAAGCTATGTTGTAATACCACACACCACCTGAGGGTGAGGGGTGGCTCTGTTTTAAGAAGAAAGTAGCTATGTTTTTTTCCTAACTCCTAAAACATGGCAGCATCTTTCAGAAACAGCGCCACTCTTGTTCTCAGGTTGTGCGTGGTATTGCAGCTCAATTCCATTGAAGTGAACGGAACCCAGTTGAAATAATGCATGCAAACTGAGGGCAGCTGTGCTGCTGTTTTTAGGATAGATAAATTAATAAATATGTTAAAAAGAGTACCTCTCATTATCTTGTTAAAGGGTACCTCTCATCAAAAAAACTTTTGATGTATTATAGATTAATGTATGCAGAATAACTTTACAATTGCATGTTATTGAAAAAAAATTCTTCTTTCTATTTAATTTTCCACTTTGAAGAAATGACCACTAGGGGTCTCCCTACCAGTCCTGGCAGCAAGCATTTCAGACTCATGCTGGAGTCCTAAACACTACGAGCTGCCAGTCTGCTTTGTTCACAAAGGAGAACACTCAGAGCTGCCAGCCTGCTTTGTCCACAGCCTGTTTGGCTGTGAACAAAGCAGGCTGGCAGCTCTGAGTGTTTAGGACTCCAGCATGAGTCAGAAATGCTTGCTGACGGGACTGATCGGGAAAAATACAATAGAAAGAAGTATATTTTTCATTAACATGCTATTGGAAAGTTATTCTGCATACATTAATCTAAAATATATCAAAAGTTTATTTGATGAGAGGTCCCCTTTAAATGTTATAATCCTCCCAGGTCACTGCCCCCATCATGATAAACCCCCTCCTACCTTTATTTTAATCATTTTTTTAGTTTTCTACCTTGATATTGTTCTGTATCTTCAGCTCATACTCGGTGAGCTCCACAGACTGGGAAGGGGCGTTCCCAAGCAGGCGGGACATCATCTGAAGCCATACATGGGAGAACGTCCTCCCTCACTCTGCTGCACACAGCCCAGAGAAGTTCAGTGTGAGATGAGCTATGATTGGTTTATGCTGCACCCCTCACCCCTCAGCACTCCAGACTGCATTTCCTGATTTTGGACTTCTGACAGGTCAGCAGGAGTTCAAAATCTGTGCAAAAGATGGGGGGAAATGTGCTCTGGACAAGTAGGGAGACACCTAGTGGCAGTTTTTTTAAACACAATTAAATTATAGAAAACTTTTTTTATTTTTTTTTAACAAAGTACATTAGAAAGATTTTTTAACATATGGAGTGCAATAGTAAACAATTGTTTTAATGAGAGTGCCCATTTAATTAATAAAAGCAGCCATGTTTTTTCCAATCCTGGATAATAGGGCTGAACTGCAACGGCAGACATGGGTAATATATATTGATAGAAATTGTTTTTTGTTTTTTTTTAATGTAAAGTATCCTAAAAAAAAAAGATCATACTCGTGACACTGTCTGATTGGTTATTCTACATATTTTTCTTATGCATGTGCCCTTTTTTTTTTTCTATTTTTCATGCAATTTTTGCACTTTTTTATTCCCCTTGGATACATTAAGTATTGTTGGGATTTCCTGTCCTATTGTCTGTTGTGCTCTTGGGGGTTGTAGTCCTGGCCATGATCAGTATTGGTAAGGGTATGTTCACACTGTGGAATTATTCCGGGATGGAGATCGCATCTGAACGCTGAGGCGCAAAATCCTTTGGCGTTAGGACCCCGCGGACCATCACACGTACAGTATCCTGTGCACATTCAATGTTTTTGATGCTGTGTTTTGTGAATTAGTTTACATTTAAATCTGCAGCTTCAAATATGTGCAGGATACTATATGTTTGAATAGATCCTAAGGTGGTTTTATTTATGGTCATGCTTTTAGTCTATTTTTTATACAATACATATTTTACAATTTTCTTTTGCCCTTATTTTGCATGTTTATTACCGTATTTTTCGTCCTATAGGCGTATAAGACGCACCCAATTTATAGGTGCAAAATCTAAAAAAATAAAGATTTTGACCCCAATAGTGGTCTTCAACCTGCGGACCTCCAGATGTTGCAAAACTACAACTCCCAGCATGCCCGGACAGCCGTTGGCTGTCCGGGCATGCTGGGAGTTGTAGTTTTGCAACATCTGGAGGTCCGCAGGTTGAAGACCACTGCATAGGAGGTAATACTCACGTGTCCCCGCCGCTCCGGACCCGTCACCGCTGCCCTGGATGTCGCTCCATCGCTGTCGCCGTGTCCCCGTCGCTCAGGAACGTCTCTGCTGCCGGCCGGGTATCCTCGCTCTCCGTCACCGTTATCACGTCGTTACGAACGCTGACGCACATACGCTACGACGTGATGACGAGGAAGGAGAGCGCCGGCCATACAGGGGATCCCTGAACGGAGAAGACACCGAGGAGGCAGGTAAGGTCCCTCCCGCTGTCCTGTAAGCACTAACCCGGCTATTCAGTCGGGCTGTCAGCTTTGATCGCCGCGTCTGAAGGGTTAATACAGGGCATCACCACGATCAGTTATGTCCTGTATTAGCCGCGGGTCCCGGCCGTTGATGGCCGCAGGGACCGCCGCGATAGGGGTGTATTCGCCGTATAAGATGCACCGACTTTTTCTCCCCAGTGCGTCTTATACGGCGAAAAATACGGTACTTTTTCTGAAGAGGACGCCATTTTAAGAGAGTCCCAACCTGAAGGAACAGTCTACCTTTTTCACGTAATGCACAGACCTATATGGGATGATACAGGGAGGTTCCGCCATACCTTACTCTCCAGGCCGTCGCCCATGTCCTGAGGTATCACCTCAGTGTTCAAAGTGGGGGCTGGGCTCTCTTCTTCTTCCTATGCAGGATGAAAATAGCAGGAACAGAGGTCATTAAAGGGATACTCCGCTTTTTAAATCAACTGGTGCCAGAATGTTAAACAGATTTGTAAATGACTTCTATCATAAAATCTTGATCCTTCCTGTACTTATCAGCTGTTGTTTGCTCCACAGGAAGTTCTTTTCTTTTTGAATTTCCTTTCTGTCTGACCACAGTGCTCTCCGCTGACACCTCTGTCCATTTTAGGAACTGTCCAGAGTAAAAGCAAATCCCCATAGCAAACCTCTCCTGCTCTGGACAGTTCCTAAAATGGACAGGGGTGTCAGTAGAGAGCACTGTGGTCAGACAGAGAGGAAATTCTAAAATAAGAGAACTTCCTGTGGAGCAAACAACAGCTGATAAGTACAGGAAGAATTAATAAATTTTTTAATAGAAGTAATTTAAAAATCTGTTTAACTTTCTGGCACCAGTTGATTAAAATAAAAATGTTTTCCAGGGGAGTACCCCTTTAACCCCTTAAGGACGAAACCCATTTTGGCCTTAAGGACGCAGAAAATTTTATTTTTACGTTTTCATTTTTTCCTCCTCGCCTTCAAAAAATCATAACTCTTTTATATTTTCATCCACAGACTAGTATGGGGCTTGTTTTTTGTGTGACCAGTTGTCCGTTGTAATGACATCACTCACTTTACCATAAAATGTATGGCGCAACCAAAAAAATAGTATTTGTGTGGGGAAATTAAAAAGAAAACCGCAATTTTGCTAACTTTGGAAGGTTTCGTTTTCACGCTGTACAATTTATGGTAAAAATGACATGTGTTCTTTATTCTCTGGGTCAATACGATTAAAATGATACCAATGATTATACACTTTTCTATTACTGTTGCGCTTAAAAAAAAAAATCACAAACTTTTTAACCAAATTAGTACGTTTAAGAGCCCCCTATTTTGAAGACCTATAACTTTTTCATTTTTCCGTATAAGCGGCGGTATGAGGGCTCATTTTTTGCGCCGTGATCTGTACTTTTTACTGATACCATATTTGCTTATATAAAACTTTTAATACATTTTGTATTAATTTATTTTTTAAATAAAATTTTATAAAAAAGCAGCTATTTTGGACTTTTTTTTTTTTTTTTTTACGTTCATGCCGTTCACCGTACGGGATCATTAACATTTTATTTTAACAGTTCAGATATTTATTGTTTTTATTGGGAGAGCGGGTTTTTCAAATTTTTTTAACTAAATTTTTTTACTTTTATTTTTACACTTTACTAGTCCCCATAGGAGACTATTTATAGCAATCACTCGATTGCTAATCCTGTTCAGTGCTATGTATAGGACACAGCACTGATCAGGGTTATCGGTCATCTTCTGCTTTGGTCTGCGGGAAGGCAGATCAGAGCAGAAGACGCCGGGAAGGCAGCGGAGCCAGGTGAGGGGACCTCCGTCTGCCGTGCTGGATGATCGGATCGCTGCGGCAGCGCTGCGGGCGATCCGATCATCCAATTAAGTGACCGTGATGCTGCAGATGCCGTGATCGGCATTGATCACGGCATCCGAGGGGTTAATGGCGGACATCCGCGGGATAGCAGGTGTCCGCCATTACCGGCGGGTCCCTGGCTGCGATCAACAGACGGGACCTGCCGTGCATGATGCCCGCGGTTATGCTTAGGATGTAAATGTACGTCATGGTGCGTTAAGTACCGTATCACCAGGACGTACATTTACGTCCTTCGTCGTTAAGGGGTTAAAGGGGTACTCCGCTGCCCCAGCATTTGGAACATTTTGTTCCGAACGCTTGGAGTGGATGGCGGGGGGCTCGTGACGTCACAGTCACACCTCTCTTGATGACACATCACGCCCCCTCAATGCAAGTCTATGGGAGGGGGCGTAGCCCCCTCCCATAGACTTGCATTTAGGGGGCGTGGTGTGAAATCAAGAGGGGCGTGTCTGTGATGTAACGACTTGCCACCGCCCGCACGCAGCTTTCTAAACAAACACCAGGTGCTGCACAGAGATCACGGGGGGTCCCAGCTGCGGGACCCCCGCGATCATACATCTTATTGCCTATCCTTTAAATAGGGGGTAAGATGTCTAGGGGCGGAGTACCCCTTTAATAGGTTAATGCTGGCAAATGGTTCTGCATTGACACATAGATCATCAATCAACACATTAAAGGGGGTTCTCCACTTTGGGAAATTTTATTACACACAGGGATTGTCCAAAGCTTCCCTGCCCCTTCCCACTAGGACCAATCAGCTGTAATCGGTCAGCAAGCGTTAGATTTCCATGCAGCGCCTCCACAGGAGAAATAAAGCACTGCACTGTGCCCATTTAGGCCAATCAGTTCTGTATGTAATGCAGGACAGGACCGATCCTCCAGAGTGAGTGACGCCATTTTCTTATACCCTATTAGAGGATTCCCAGTTTATATAGTTGTGAGGGAGGGTCCTAATCTGCTGGAGTGGAATCTGTTTTAACGGGTGATCCTCTCACTCAGAGTATAAATGGACACAGTGTAATGCACCACTTCACCTGTGGTGGCGCTGTAGGGAATCTGGACACCTTCTGCAGGGTTTCCCCTACATATTACAGCTGATCCCTGGTGGTAACAGCAGGAGGAGGGGGGGGGCACTTTGGGATCTACTTACTGTAGAAACAAGGTCAGAGAACCCCTTTATCTTAGAAAGTGCATCACCTGACTTAATGATAACGCTGCAGTGGTGATGAGTAATGGGGGGCAGCTCTGACTCTTTGGAGGTCTTGGAGGAGGACTATGCGGACTCTTTGGTTTCTCTTTATGTCTCTGCGGCGTTCGGTGCAGAAAGTCATCGCAGGTCTGGAGAGAGGAAAACATCATGATGTAATCATAGACTTGAGCGAGTTGTGAATGGTGCTCACGGTGCTCTACAGTGGTATTCTATAATGAGGCTCAAAGTGCTATACAGTGGTGTTCAATAATGGGGCTCTAGGTGCTATACAGTGGGGTTCAATAATGGGGCTCTAGGTGCTATACAGTGGATTTTATATAATGGGGCTCTAGGTGCTAAACAGTAGGTTTTATATAATGGCGCTCTAGGTGCTATACAGTGGGTTTTATATAATGGGGCTCTAGGTGCTATACAGTTGGTTTTATATAATGGCGCTCTAGGTGCTATACAGTGCGTGTTATATAATAGGGCTCTAGGTGCTATACAGTGCATGTTATATAATGGGGCTCTAGGTGCTATACAGTGGGTTTTATATAATGGGGCTCAAGGTGCTATACAGTGGGTTTTATATAATGGCGCTCTAGGTGCTATACAGTGGGTTTTATATAATGGGACTCTAGGTGCTATACAGTTGGTTTTATATAATGGCGCTCTAGGTGCTATACAGTGCGTGTTATATAATAGGACTCTAGGTGCTATACAGTGCATTTTATATAATGGGGCTCTAGGTGCTATACAGTGGGTTTTATATTATGGGGCTCAAGGTGCTATACAGTGGGTTTAATATAATGGGGCTCTAGGTGCTATACAGTGGGTTTTATATAATGGGGCTCTAGGTGCTATACAGTGGGTTTTATATAATGGCGCTCTAGGTGCTATACAGTGGGTTTTATATAATGGGGCTCAAGGTGCTATACAGTGGGTTTTATATAATGGCGCTCTAGGTGCTATACAGTGGGTTTTATATAATGGGGCTCTAGGTGCTATACAGTGGGCTTTATATAATGGGGCTCTAGGTGCTATACAGTGCATGTTATATAATAGGGCTCTAGGTGCTATACAGTGCGTGTTATATAATAGGGCTCTAGGTGCTATACAGTGCGTGTTATATAATGGGGCTCTAGGTGCTATGCAGAGGGCTTTATATAATCGGGCTCAAGGTGCTATACAGTGGGTTTTATATAATGGGGCTCTAGGTGCTATACAGTGGGTTTTATATAATGGCGCTTTAGGTGCTATACAGTGGGTTTTATATAATGGGGCTCAAGATGCTATACAGTGGGTTTTATATAATGGGGCTCAAGATGCTATACAGTGGGTTTTATATAATTGGGCTCTAGGTGCTATACAGTGGGTTTTATATAATGAGGCTCAAGGTGCTATACAGTGTGTGTTATATAATGGGGCTCAAGGTGCTATACAGTGAGTGTTATATAATGGGGCTCAAGATGCTATACAGTGGGTTTTATATAATGGGGCTCAAGGTGCTGTACAGTGGGTTTTATATAATGGCGCTCTAGGTGCTATACAGTGGGTTTTATATAATGGGGCTCTAGGTGCTATACAGTGGGTTTTATATAATGGGGCTCTAGGTGCTATACAGTGCGTGTTATATAATAGGGCTCTAGGTGCTATACAGTGCATGTTATATAATGGGGCTCTAGGTGCTATACAGAGGGTTTTATATAATCGGGCTCAAGGTGCTATACAGTGGGTTTTATATAATGGCGCTCTAGGTGCTATACAGTGGGTTTTATATAATGGGGCTCTAGGTGCTATACAGTGGGTTTTATATAATGGGGCTTTACGTGCTATACAGTGGGTTTTATATAATGGGGCTCAAGGTGCTATACAGTGGGTTTTATATAATGGGGCTCAAGGTGCTATACAGTGGGTGTTATATAATGAGGCTCAAGGTGCTATACAGTGGGTGTTATATAATGGGGCTTAAGGTGCTATACAGTGGGTGTTACAGCACCAAATGATCTGTAACTTATACAAGCAGTGTTCCCTAACCCAAGGCTCTCCAGCTGGGAGTTGTAGTTCTGCAAAAGCCAGAAAGCCACAGGTTGAGGATCACTGCCCTATACAATGTGCAATGCTGTTTGGACATGATGGGAGTTGCAGTCTCGTAAAATCTGGAGAGCAACAGGTTGCATTTCCCTTATAATACATGACCATACATGAGTGTTTCCCCAACCAGTGCTATTCCAGCTGTTGCAAAACTTCAACTACCAGCATGCCCGGACAGCCGTTGGTTGTCCAGGCATGCTGGGAGTTGTAGTTTTGCAATTGCTGGAATCACTCTGGTTGTGAAACACTGCCCTACATACACATAACCATCAAAGAGACTGGGACCTACCTGTGTCTCCTGGTGCTGTCGGGACGCAAGTCCTAGTGGGGAGGATAATTCACGTGCAGGACAGGGAGCAGGGACGTCCTGACTCACCGCCGCCCTCTCCTGCTCCACGAAGTTAACTACAATCTGAAAAGAGAACATTTTATAATACATAAAATATAAAAAATATTTTATAATATAAAATTGTAAAATTCATATAAAAAGGAGCAGCACTCACCTGCTTGACATGGCGCTGGGGTGAGATACAGGAACACTGAGCGGCGGAGGAGGCGGCAGAGGCTGAGATACACGGAGGGGACGGCACATTATACTGCTCCAGCAGATCTCCAACATACTGACCATAGAGAGGAGAGTGGATTACTAACAGTGATCTACCGCACAATGCCTATACACATATATGGACAGGATACACCGCCTAGTAATGCACCCCATAGAACACACAGATGACTCCACTACCTGCTTTATAGATGGATCCAGGCAGAACGGTCTACATGAGGGCTGGATGTGAGGACACGGGGGCGGCAGTGACGGCTTCTCTGGACCCGGGTCACATTTCCTGAGATCTCTTTGTGCTTGGTCATCAGAATCCTGATAATAAGAGAAATGGTGTTATAAGTGGCGTCACACGAGGGATGGAGAAGAGGTTATCACAGTCTACACAATTCACATGACACCATCTCTGAGTCACAATAATGTACAGCGCAGCCTGGGGTCAGGATATATAGTAGTTATACACCCCCCAGCTCTATCTGTATACTGCTGTTAACTGTGTGGGATCAGGATATATAGTAGTTATAACAGCAGCCATATACAGATAGAACTGAAGGGGAGCTGTATATCTGTATACTGCGGCTGCTATCTCTATGGGATCAGGATATATAGTAGTTATACACCCCCAGCTCTATCTGTATACTGCTGTTAACTGTGTGGGATCAGGATATATAGTAGTTATAACAGCAGCCATATACAGATAGAACTGAAGGGGAGCTGTATATCTGTATACTGCTGCTGCTATCTCTATGGGATCAGGATATATAGTAGTTATACTCCCCCCCCCCCCCCCCCCCAGCTCTCTCTGTATACTGCTGCTACTATCTCTATGGGCTCAGGATATATAGTAGTTATAACAGCAGCCTTATACAGATAGAGCTGAAGGGGGGGTGTACAACTACTTTATATCCTGATCCCATAGAGATAGCAGCAGCAGTATACAGATATAGCTGTAGGGGAGGTGTATAACTACTATATATCCTGATCAAATAGAGATAACAGAAGCAGTATACAGATAGAGCTGAAGGGGAGGTGTACCTCTGTTGGATCATAGTTATACCCCTCCCCTCCAGCTTTATCTGTATACTGCTGCTGCTATCTCTATGGGACCAAAATATATATAGTTATAAAACTTCCCCTCCAGTTCTATCTGTATACTGCTGCTGTTATCTCTATGGGATTAGTCTTTGGCTGTCCGTGCATGCCAGAAGTTGTAGTTTTTAAACAGCTGGAGGCGCCCTGGTTGGGTAGCACTGCCTTAGACTGACACATTGATGCAAACCCTCAATGCTGCAGATTTTACCCGCAGCAGATGACAGTAACAGTCAGTACCTGAGCGTCCACACCAGATCCATGTTCTGACTCTTGGTCTTCATGGGCCGGTTGGACTATGTCGGGGGGCGGAGGAGTAGAGTCGTCTTGTCTTCTGGTCACATGGCTCTGAGGGCTGCAGGTTTCAGACTCCATCGGCTCCTGTATGGACTTTGGGGTTTGCTGGTCCAGATCACATGACCTGGATGCTGGTGATGTACAGATCTGCTCCCCTGGACTGGTTGGGACCTCCTCGGTGCTGGGAGAACTCTCCATCTCTTCTGGTGACCCCTGCACCTCGCTGACCTCCATACATGTGTCGGGCTCCTCAGTCTGTGTGCCGGTGTGGACGGCTTCCTGATGTGACGTCTGGCAGGGGGACGAGGGACGGGGAACAGCTCTGTCTGGCTGCATCGGGGAATCGCTCTTGGATCTTCCATCTTTTTCTTCGGTCTGGGTGCTAGAACTTAATGTGGTCGGAGATGATTCCTGAGATGACCGGGAACATAAGGGAGACTCCCGGGTGTGATCCAAGAGGATGAGAACAACCTGAGGAAAGACGGGAGAAGACCGGAGACTATATAACTTCTCAGAATAGACTCATGTTGCAAAATACATAACCCCTTTAAAAAAAGACGTATAGCGATCTATCTTACCTTCTTAGGTGATAAGATGCCTGATCGCAGGGGTCCCGCCGATGTGGACCCCTGCGATCTTGGCTGCGGCCCCCCCAGACATCTGGTGCCCCCCCAGACATCTGATGACTGGCGATGCAGGGCGGAAGCTTGTGACGTCACGACCGCGCCCCTTCAATGCAAGTCTATGGGAGGGGGCGTCACGCCCCCTCCCATAGACTTGCATTGAGGGGGCGTGGCCATGACATCACGAGCGGGGTGCTGCCGTGGCGTGACGAGACTCCTCTGCGGGATCACTGAGATTGGGATCACTTATCCCCAGATAAGACCAGACATCTTATCCCCTATCCTTTCGATAAGGGATAAGATGTCTAGGGGCGGAGTACCACTTTAAGGACGGCATTTCCCAACCAGTGTGTCCAGACAGCCAAAGGCCTGTGTGCCTCCTCCAGAGGATCCACACTGTCCCTAAACGGTAAATCAAGGCTTACCTGGCACGCTGGAAGTTGTAGTTTGGCAACAGCTGGAGGCACACTGGTTGGAAAAACACTGCTTTAGGATATACACCTGATAAGGCCGCGTTCACATTGTGTTTAGGTATCCGTTTCACCATTTTTGTTTCAGTCCACTTAAAGCAGTACTCCAGACAAATTTTTTATTTATCCTATATGCCCGGGCTGTCACCATTAAAATAATAACCTCTTCTTCATGGTGCCCAGGCCGTTACATTGCCACTTAGCCTATCACCAGCTGAGGTGGGACATCGCTGCAACCGGCGATAAGTTGGCCCGCAGTGCGGCATGTTGGGCCCCAAAACCAGGAAGAAGAGCGCACTGGAGGACGGGAGACTGATATCAGCGGCAGAAGGTAAGTAAAAGTTAAAGGGGTACTTCGGTGGAAAACTTTTTTTTTTTTTTTTTTTTTTAAATCAACTGGGGCCAGAAAGTTATACAGATCAGTAAATGACGTTCTATTTAAAAATCTTAATCCTTCCAGTACTTAGCAGCTGCTGCATGCTCCACAGGAAGTTGTGTAGTTCTTTCCTGTCTGACCACAGGGCTCTCTGCTGACACCTCTGTCCATGTCAGGAACTGTCCAGAGCAGGAGAGGTTTGCTATGGGCAATTGTTCCTGCTCTGGACAGTTTCTGACATGGACAGAGGTGTCAGCAGAGAGCTCTGTGGTCAGACTGGAAAGAACTACACATACAGCAGCTGATAAGTACTGGAAGGATTAATACATTTTATACAGAAGTATTTACAAATCTGTTTGTCACCAGATTTAAAAAAAAAAACAAAAAAAATTCCACTGGAGTACCCCTTTAATTGTTTGAATGGTGGCAGCCGGGCATATAAGATAAATAAAAAACTAAAAAAAAAATGCCTGGAGCATAAAATGTGGTCATCCATGCTGAGTACACCAGTATGCAAAAAAACAAAACAATAAAATAAAAACAATAAGTATAAACGTGTTTTTTTTTCCCTTCTATTAAATAAATATATATAATCTTTATAATGTAAGCAAATAGGAAACGGATTAGACTGTATGTCATGCAGCAGTATTTGTTAAAGTTTTTACGTAAAAAAAAAAAAAAAAAAAAAAAAAAGAGAAACAAAAACGAGGCGTAAGCGTAACCTGTCATGTGACACGTCCCATCCTCTCCTCACTGACTTACCTGCTTGACCACCCTCTGAGAGCAGCAGCAGCATCCTCCTCCCGGGCAGCGGGGGGCGCTCTCTGTGGACACATCCTCCAGGGTAAGACTCTTTCCTTGGTCACTGAAGTTGAGAACGATCTGTGGAATTGTTACAAATTGTTACAAAATCTGGAAATATTTCGAATTAACATCATTTAGTGTCAATTTAATTGAGATTCCTTAAAGGGGTACTCCGCCCCTAGAAATCTTATTCCCTATCCAAAGGATAGGGGATAAGATGTTCTGCCGCTGGGACCCCCGCGATCTCTGTGCAGTACCCGGAGTGCTGGGTGCCGATGGTCGTGACATCATGCCACGCCCCCTCAATGCAAGTCTATGGGAGGGGGCGTGGCGGACGCCACGCCCCCTCCCACAGACTTGCATTGAGGGGGCGTGGTGTGACATCACGAGGGGGCGTGGTCGTGACATCACAAACCCTGCCGTCCGCTCCAATCATTCAGAGTTCAGCAAATTTACATTTAGGTTTAATTGCCGTAATGTTTCCATCCACAGACCTGTAGGAGGACTTTTTATTTATTTTTTTTTTTTTTTTGTGGGATCACTTGTACTTTGAAAAGCAAAAATGGAACTTTTTTTCAAGCGCCAGAACTCTCACCGTGGTTGGTTCACAAGGCTTGGAAACCAGATTGATGAAAAATGTAACCCCTTAAAGGGGTTCTCCCTTGTTTATACAGTTTTTTGTTATTATGTTTGTGTGTTATGTGTGTATAAGTATGTGTTTTTTTATGTGTGTTGTGATTATGTATATATGTATTTTCTTACCTTTTCTGAAGATCCGGAAGCTGGTCCCTTTTTCTTCCAGCGGTTGCTGTGTAACCTCGGCCTCCGCCATGTTGTGTTCGGTAAGTGGGATGTCGGGGGGGTTCTTGCTTCTGTCCTTCCTATCTTCTGACGTCCGAGGCAAATCTTTTCTTCCTGTTTCTTCCGTGGCTCAGCGACGAACCTGCGGCATTTCCGGCGCATGCGCAGGTATTTTTTTTTTTTTACCAATAAAGTTTTTTTGTCTAATTGACAAACTGTCTGCGCATGCGCGAGTACGCAAGTGCTACGCTGAAAGCGTAGCGTACGTTAGGTCTACGCTAATAGCGTAGCCTCCCGCAAGCGCAGACAGTTTGTCAATTAGGCAAAAAAATCTTTATTGGTAAAAAAAAAAAAAAACTAACTGCGCATGCGCCGGAAGAGGCCGCAGATTCGTCGCTGAGCCACGGAAGAAACAGGAAGAAAAGATTTGCCTCGGACGTCAGAAGATAGGAAGGACAGAAGCAAGAACATACCCCCCGACATCCCACTTACCGAACACAACATGGCGGAGGCCGAGGTTACACAGCAACCGCTGGAAGAAAAAGGGACCAGCTTCCGGATCTTCACAAAAGGTAAGAAAATACATATATACATAATCACAACACACATAAAAAAAAACACATACTTATACACACATAACACACAAACATAATAACAAAAAACTGTATAAACAAGGGAGAACCCCTTTAAAGACTCCGCCCATTTGGGCCTTATGGACTCTTAAGGACAATTTTATTTTTACGTTTTCGTTTTTTCCTCCTCCTTTTACTGTTTTGTACCATTCTGTATATTTTTTAATACCTCCCCACAAGGGCCCTGTGTAAGGAGGTTGTTATTAATTATATTTTTTTTGCAATTATTTTTATAATAAATTTTCTCATCTTTAAAGTGAAGCACCGTTCTATTTAATACTGGTATTTATTTATCATCATGTAGCATTTCATGGTATTAGTCTAGAGGCTTATGGTACCTTTTTTCTTCTTTATAGTTATTCAATTGGTACTTATTTGGGTGTAAGTACCTTCCATTTAGCCTCGACTAATTTATTTGTGAGCTGCACAAAACAACATTTTTTCACGTGTTCTATCTAACCTGGGAAGGTGGATTGCATGATAAACTACCGTATATACTCGAGTATAAGCCGAGTTTTTCAGCACGATTTTTCGTGCTGAAAACACCCCCCTCGGCTTATACTCGAGTGAACTCCCCCACCCGCAGTGGTCTTCAACCTGCGGACTTCCAGAGGTTTCAAAACTACATCTCCCAGCAAGCCCGGGCAGCCATCGGCTGTCCGGGCTTGCTGGGAGTTGTAGTTTTGAAACCTCCGGAGGTCCGCAGGTTGAAGACCACTGCGGCCTTCAACATCATCCAGCCCCCTCTCACCCCCTTTTGTTCTGTACAGTACTCACCTCCGCTCGGCGCTGGTCCGGTCCTGCAGGGCTGTCCGGTGAGGAGGTGGTCCGGTGGCATAGTGGTTCCGGGCTGCTATCTTCACCGGGAAGGCCCCTTCTAAGCGCTTCGGGCCCGGCCTCAGAATAGTCACGTTGCCGTGACAACGACGCAGAGGTGCGTCATTTGCGTCATTGTCAAGGCAACGCCTCTATTCCGGGCCGGAAGCGCGGAGAAGAGGCGCCCCCCGGTGAAGATAGCAGCCCGGACCACCTCCTCACCGGACCACCTCCTCTCCGGACAGCCCTGCAGGACCGGACCAGCGCCGAGCGGAGGTGAGTACTCAGAACTAAAGGGGGTGAGAGGGGGCTGGATGATGTTGAAGGCCGCAGTGGTCTTCAACCTGCGGACCTCCGGAGGTTTCAAAACTACAACTCCCAGCAAGCCCGGACAGCCGATGGCTGCCCGGGCTTGCTGGGAGTTGTAGTTTTGAAACCTCTGGAGGTCCGCATGTTGAAGGCCGCAGTGGTCTTCAACCTGCGGACCTCCGGAGGTTTCAAAACTACAACTCCCAGCAAGCCCGGACAGCCGATGGCTGCCCGGGCTTGCTGGGAGTTGTAGTTTTGAAACCTCTGGAGGTCCGCAAGTTGAAGACCACTGAGGGCGAATGATGAGAAGAGGATGATGAAGGGGGGGGGGGGGTGTGGGGATGATGAAGGGGGGTGGGGATGATGAAGGGGGGGGGGGGATGATTACAAGGGGATGATGAAGGGGGGATGTGTGGGATGATAAGGGGATGTGTGGGATGATGACAAGGGGATGATGAAGGGGGGATGTGTGGGATGATAAGGGGATGTGTGGGATGATGACAAGGGGATGATGAAGGGGGGATGTGTGGGATGATAAGGGGATGTGTGGGATGATGACAAGGGGATGATGAAGGGGGGATGTGTGGGATGATAAGGGGATGTGTGGGATGATGACAAGGGGATGATGAAGGGGGGATGTGTGGGATGATAAGGGGATGTGTGGGATGATGACAAGGGGATGATGAAGGGGGGATGTGTGGGATGATGACAAGGGGATGATGAGGATGTTAATGACGGGTCTGGATGATGACAGGGGGGGATGAGGTATTTCCCACCCTAGGCTTATACTCGAGTCAATAACTTTTCCTGGGATTTTGGGTTGAAATTAGGGGTCTCGGCTTATACTCGGGTCGGCTTATACTCGAGTATATACGGTATGTGGACAGTGGTAGAATTTATATTTGTATCAGGATAGCAAGCACGTACTTTAGTGTAAACACATATACTTTATACTTGATGCATAAATAGTAACTTCAACTGATCAAGCAACAGAGTGACCGTGCATAGACGTGTTCACTACACACGCACCTGTCCCGGACACCGCTCCGGTATTCGCTGCCACAGCAGCGTCTTATGCGCTTTTAACAGCCAATTCATCTGGGGGTCTCATATGTTTGCTTAGAATTCCACGAACCGTTACACCCAGGATTCTTGAGGGATGTACGGTGGATATGTGGACAGATTAAAGGGTAGCTCCCACCATCATTTTTTTTTTTCTGTCCCTGCCTATTGCCCTTCTATCCCTAACACCCTCCCTGCCTTTATTTATTTATTTATTTTACTATTTTAAAAATGCCATTTAGTATGCCTGGTAGTGTGCTCACCACGTCACTGATGCCTGCTGGGGGGGGGGGGGGCAACTTCCGCCCTTAGTTCTCCTAACAGGATGTCTCCAGCTGTTTCACCACTACAACTCCCAGCATGCCCTGACATCTACTGGCTGTCAGGGCATGCTGGGAGTTGTAGTGGGGAAACAACTGGAGGCACACCGTGATGGCCGCACATCCCGTTCCCCGCCGCGCAGCCTGCAACACCCCCCCCCCCCCCCGGTGCGCCGCTCAACTCCCTTTCCCCCTTAGTTCACCGACGAGGAAGGAGAGCGCCGGCCATACAGGGGATCCCTGAACGGAGAAGACACCGAGGAGGCAGGTAAGGTCCCTCCCGGTGTCCTGTAAGCACTAACCCGGCTATTCAGTCGGGCTGTTCGGGACCGCCGCAGTGAAATCGTGGCGGTCCTGAACAGCACGACTAAACAGCCGGGTTAGTGTCACTTTCCCTTCAGACGTGGCGGTCAGCTTTGATCGCCGCGTCTGAAGGGTTAATACAGGGCATCACCTCGATCGGTGATGTCCTGTATTAGCCATGGGTCCCGGCCGTTGATGGCCGCAGGGACCGCCGCGATAGGGGTGTATTCGCCGTATAAGACGCACCGACTTTTTCCCCCCAAAGAAGAAAAAGTGTGTCTTATACGGCGAAAAATACGGTATATTTTAAAAAGGCACCTCAGTCCTATATAGGGACCACTTCTTTTTCATGACCGTGTATAGACCAATCACGGCACATCTCTCTCTGGTCAGTGAATTGAATGCTTTATTCATATATGAACTCTCCCTACAGAAACTAAGTAAGTGCCATATAAAACGATTTACCTCTCATAGGGCCGATACACATTTAGCCTGTTTATAACTTTTAATTTCTGTCGCTAACCACATAAGTTTCGGCAGCTGAAGTTCCGGAGCATTCCTATCAGGCACACAGCCGCGTGATCTCCTAGTATCAGCACAAGGACGGAGCACCCAGAGCGTTAGGCCTGAGACACACAATGCCAGGCAGCAGCCGGAGTGTTGTAAAGCACATGGTCCTCCCTGCAGTGATGGATCACCGTGTACTGCGTGGTGATCAGATGAATGGATGGATGGAAAGGACATGATCAGGACCTTGTGGTGGGGGTTGGGCTGGGGTCAGGGCTTGGCCTAGTGCAGTGGTATCCAAAGTGTGGCCCTCCAGATGTTGCAAAACTACAACTCCCAGCATGCCCGGACAGCCAATGGCTGTCCGGGCATGCTGGGAGTTGTAGTTTTGCAACATCTGGAGGGCCACAGTTAGGACACCACTGGCCTAGTGTTTTCAGTGATCAGACAATCTGGAGCATTGTGTCTTCCATCTTTCTGGTAACAGTCATTGGGGGATGGAGAGACCCCCCAACACTATGTCCACTGCACACAGCTCGCTCCATTGAACTGAGGGGATGGAACTCAACAATATCCTACAGGAAGAACGGGAGCGCCAAGTACAGGTCAGACATTCTCCCCCAACATCAGGACACACATCCCTAAAGTCAACCCCAAAATCCTCCCCAGGAGACGGGAAAGACCTAGGGCCCGGCTGACTAATGTATTATCAATCTAAGAGCCAGGAAGGCGCAAATCACGTAATGTCATATGATCAGTCATTAGTGTCCCCTCATCTCTCCCGTGTCACAGTCATTAGGGTCCCCTCATCTCTCCCGTGTCACAGTCATTACTGTCCCCTCATCTCCTCATGTAAGAGTCATCACTGCCCCCTCATCTCCCCGTGTCAGACATCAGTGTCCCCTCATCTCCACGTGTCACAGTCATTAGTGTCCCCTCATCTCCCCGTGTCAGACATCAGTGTCCCCTCATCTCCACGTGTCACAGTCATTAGTGTCCCCTCATCTCCCCGTGTCAGACATCAGTGTCCCCTCATCTCCACGTGTCACAGTCATTAGTGTCCCCTCATCTCCCCGTGTCAGACATCAGTGTCCCCTCATCTCCACGTGTCACAGTCATTACTGTCCCCTCATCTCCTCATGTAAGAGTCATCACTGCCCCCTCATATCCCGGTGTCACAGTCATTAGTGCCCCTTCATCTCCCCGTGTCAGACATCAGTGTCCCCTCATCTCCACGTGTCACAGTCATTAGTGTCCCCTCATCTCCCCGTGTCACAGACATCAGTGTCCCCTCATCTCTCTGTGTAAGTCATTACTGTCCCCTCATCTCCCCGTGTCAGTTATTCGTGTCCCCTCATCTCTCCATGTCAGTCAGTGTCCCCTCATCTCCCCAGTGTCACAGCCATTAACGTCCCCTCATCTCCCCATATCACAGTCATTAGTGTCCCCTCATCTCTCCCATGTCACAGTAATTAGTGTCCCCTCATCTCTCCTGTGTCACAGTCATTAGTGTCCACTCATCTCTACCGTGTCACAGTCATTAGTGTCCCCTCATCTCTCCCGTGTCACAGTCATTAGTATCCCCTCATCTCTCCCGTGTTACAGTCATTAGTGTCCCCTCGTCTCTCCCGTGTCACAGTCATTAGTGTCCCCTCGTCTCTCCCGTGTCACAGTCATTAGTGTCCCCTCATCTCTACCGTGTCACAGTCATTAGTGTCCCATCATCTCCCGTGTCACAGTCATTAGTGTCCCCTCATCTCCCCCGTGTCACAGTCATTAGTGTCCCATCACCTCCCGTGTCACAGTCATTAGTGTCCCCTCATCTCTCCCGTGTCAGTCATTACTGTCCCCTCATCTCTCCGTGTCACAGTTATTAGTGTCCCCTCATCATCTCATGCGCATCAGTTATTAATGTCCTCTCACCTCCCCATGTATGTCACTTATTTTTCCTTACCTCCGCCTCTTTCCACACTGATCCCCTGTTCTACCCCCTGGTGTTCAGCATCTGATGTCTTAGATCAGCCCTTCAGTGTCACATGACTGCCGCAGCCAATCGGCAGCTGTACCGTGACGCTCCTGAGTGTGAAGAGTCACCGCTGAGGCCGCAGATTGGCTGCTGCAGTCACCTGGTGACTGCTGTTTCTGTAACATCGCAGGCAGAACAGGAACGGAGGCGGAGAAAACCATAAAGGGATGACCATTGTAAAGGACAAAATATGGGCACCAGCACAAAATTATTAGTTGCCGTAGCAACCAAGCCCTGACCTTACTTCATATTAACCCTCACAGTAGTATAATGGGACTTCCATTGATTGTGTATTGCCAAGCAGTGTGCCTTCGGCTATCCGGGCATGCTGGGAGTTGTAGTTTTTACAACAGCTTGAGGAATATGGATATATATATATATATATATATATCTCATCACACTTTAAAACATACTGATTGTGAGCCCCAATCGGGACAGGGGCCAATTTAATTTTACAGCGCTGCAGAATCCTTGTGCGCTATATATAAATTATTGCGATCATCATCTCCGGTTCCCTACCTGGCTGACGCCGGGCTGCGGGCTGACCACTGTGGCTCCTGAGGGGCAGTGTGACACCTGAGGTCTGGACTCTGTTCTGGATGATTTTTGGCAGCCTGGACCCTGCAAAGAAAAACAGAAAAACCTGAGAAATGTAACTAAAAATAAAAGAGAGAGAACTCCGTCTTTAGGTGGAGCAGACGGGGGACGACCAGGGCGTCAGTCATGTAACTTACTCTTATGGAGGAAAATACCGCCCTAATGCACCCATCATGCTGCACGTGTACAAAAAAAAATAATAATAATTCTTCCAACAACAGCGCCACCCCTTGTCCTCAGGATGTGTGCAGCATTGCAGCTCATTTTTTTTTCCCCTGCCCCTATCAGAAAATAAAAATTCCACAGAAAACTAGAATGTGACTACAAGTTTATAAAAAAATAAATGTAATCCGGACGCAGATTCAGCTTAAAAACATGAAGGTGTGAACACGGCCTTAAAGGAGTACTTTGCTTCTAGACATCTTATCCCCTACCCAAAGGATAGGGGATAAGGTGTCTGATCACAGGGGTCCGAGCTGCACACGGTGTTCGTTTACAGCGTTGGGTTCAGCACCGGAGGCTCGTGACGTCACGGCAACGCCCCCCGCAATGCAAGTCTATGGGAGGGGGCGTGGCGGCCGTCCCACCCCTCCCATAGACTTGCATTGAACGGGCGTGGCCGTAACGAGCAGGCTCCGCCCCGCATTTCCAGTCATACGGCACGGAGCGAAGTTTGCTCCGTGCATCGGATGTCTGGGGTGCGGCAGCCGAGATTGCGGGGGTCCCCAGCGGCAGGACCCCCTGCAATCAGACATCTTATCCCTTATCCTTTGGATAGGGGATAAGATGTCTAGGGGCGGAGTACCCCTTTAATGATGGAACAGATGGACGGACTTATGGCAGGGGCGGACTCCCATCAGAATTATGCATCAAAAACCGCATGTGTTACATGTGAATTTTGTTGCAAACTCCCAACCAGGGTGTCTCCAGCTGTTGCCAAATTACAACTCTCATCATGCCCAGGTTGGGAAAACACTGACCATAGGCTGGCCGGGCATGCTGGGGGGGGGGGGGATCATAATTTGGCAACAGCTGGAGGCACGCTGGTACGGAAAAACTGACCATAGGCTGTCTGGGCATGCTGGGGGTGTCATAATTTGGCAACAGCTGGAGGCACGCTGGTAGGGAAACACTGCCCTAGACACAGGCCCACATGTCTGACCTGTATGCATGGAGCAGCAATCAACGCATATGAAAAACACGCAGTAATTTCTCTGTGTGTGAACATCGCCTACCTGTGACGGCTCAGAAGTCTGGGGATCGGACCGAGCACATGTGCAAGAGGAACACGAAGACGCTGGGGGAGGAGTCCGGCGCTGGGGACAGTGTGCGGCTTGCGAGGAAGGGTTAACCTGGAAGAGAAGAATAACATGACATAAGGTGCGATATGATGGCGGCGCAGCGATGATGTATATAGAGGGGTGTGGGGGGGGGGGGGGTCAGAGCGGATACAAACAGGAACAAGTCTACAAGGGACACGAAGAAGAAAAAGATGGCTGCCCGCTGGTTGCTATGGAAACTATGCGGAGCTGCGAAGTAGAATGAAATCCTGTATGATTTATGAGACGCGGGACACAACCCCCATTATCCTCATCACAGGATATACAGTCAGAGTGGGCGGAGTCACCTGTGATACATTGTTTTTCGAGGAAAAGTTACATATTATACATTTAGATACGTTTATTATACATAGAGAGCGAGAAGTGCACGGGAAGGGGACGCAAACCGACCGCCATCGCCCTCCGCATAACGCAAGGGTCGTATAAAATCGCTTCAGCATCGCCTGCTCATAGTTTTCCAAACAGTTGTCCTCCAGCTGCTGCAAAACTACAACTCCCAGTATGCCGGGACTGACTTGAAAAAAGGCACTAGGAAACACACACACAGAATGCTGCAAAGAGAATACACTATAATCCGCACCATACTGCAAAAGTCAGCAGCCTATAAAGCAGTGTTTCCCAACCAGTGTGCCTCCAGCTGTTGAAAAAGCAACTCCCAGCATGCCTGGACTGACTTTAAAAAAAGGCACTAGGAAACACACACACAGAATGCTGCAAAGAGAATACACTATAATCCGCACCATACTGCAAAAGTCAGCAGCCTATAAAGCAGTGTTTCCCAACCAGTGTGCCTCCAGCTGTTGAAAAAGCAACTCCCAGAATGCCTGGACTGACTTTAAAAAAAGGCACTAGGAAACACACACACACAGAATGCTGCAAAGAGAATACACTATAATCCGCACCATACTGCAAAAGTCAGCAGCCTATAAAGCAGTGTTTCCCAACCAGTGTGCCTCCAGCTGTTGCAAAACTACAACTCTCAGCATCCCCAGACTGACTAGAAACAAGGCACTAGGAGACACAGATAGAATACTGGAAACCACCGCAGAGAGAATACACTATAATCCGCACCACGCTGAAAAAGTCAGCAATCTATAAAGCAGTGTTTCCCAACCAATCTGCCTCAAGTTTTTGCAAAACTACAACTCCCAGCATGCCCTGACAGCCCTTGGTCACTGTTTTGTAACTAGGGTACCTCTGGCTGTTGCAAAACTACAACTCCCAGCATGCCCCAATTGAATAGAAACAAGGCACTAGGAGAGACAGACAGAATGCTGGAAAGAACTGCAAAAAGAATACACTATAATCCGCACCACGCTGCAAAAGTCAGCAATCTATAAAACAGTTATCCAACCAATCGGCCTAAAATTTTTGCAAAACTACAACTCCCAGCATGCCCCAACTGACTAGAAACAAGGCACTAGGAGACACATACGGAATGCTGGAAACAACTGAAAAGTGAATACACTATAATCCGCACCACGCTGCAAAAGTCAGCAATCTATAAAACAGTTATCCAACCAATCGGCCTAAAATTTTAGCAAAACTACAACTCCCAGCATGCCCCAACTGACTAGAAACAAGGCACTAGTAGACACAGAATACTGGAAACAACCGCACAGAGAGTACACTATAATCCGCACCACGCTGCAAAAGTCAGCAATCTATAAAGCAGTGTTATCCAACCAATTGGCCTAAACTTTTTGCAAAACTACAACTCCCAGCATGCCCGGACAGCCAAAGGCTGTCCGGGCACGCTGAGAGTTGTAGTTTTGCAACATCAGGTAGGGCAATGTTTGGAGACCACTGACCAGTGTTTTCCTGCAGTTGCAAACTACAACTCCCAGCATGTCCGGACAACATCAACAGGAGGAGCTGAGGGGGGTTGGTAGGTCAGTCACAAGACGACAAAGAAAGGAGCCGCTGTTCTTCAAGTTTCAGCAGAGCGTAGAGCAGCTGCCAGAGCGTGGGCTGAACAGGGAGGAGAACGGGCGCAATCTAAGAAAGCGTCGCTGACAGGTGGGGACGTGATGGATGGGGGAGACGTCGCCTGTCAGGATGAACCGGAGATGAGGAATGGGGCCGACCGAGACAAGTGACAGTGATGAACGACGGAGTCAGGTGTCAGGAGCACTCGTCACATCCATCACCACCGTCATTACTGCGCCGAATAATAGAACCGCAAACCACAATGTGAGGAGAGGACAACAAAGGGCACTGTGCATCTATATATACCAGAATATAGGAGGCAGTATTATAGCAGTTATATTCTTGTATATAGGAGAAGTATTATAGTAGTTATATTCTTGTATATAGGAGGCAGTATTATAGTAGATATATTCTTGTATATAGGGCAGTATTATAGTAATTATATTCTTGTATATAGGAGCAGTATTATAGTAGTTATATTCTTGTATATAGGAGCAGTATTATAGTAGTTATATTCTTGTATATAGGAGCAGTATTATAGTAGTTATATTCTTGTATATAGGAGGCAGTATTATAGTAGTCATATTCTTGTATATAGGAGCAGTATTATAGTAGTTATATTCTTGTATATAGGAGCAGTATTATAGTAGTTATATTCATGTATATAGGAGCAGTATTATAGTAGTCATATTCATGTATATAGGGAGCAGTATTATAGTAGTTATATTCATGTATATAGGGAGCAGTATTATAGTAGTTATATTCTTGTATATAGGGGGCAGTATTATAGTAGTCATATTCATGTATATAGGAGCAGTATTATAGTAGTTATATTCTTGTATATAGGAGCAGTATTATAGTAGTTATATTCTTGTATATAGAAGCAGTATTATAGTAGTTATATTCTTGTATATAGGAGCAGTATTATAGTAGTTATATTCTTGTATATAGGAGCAGTATTATAGTAGTTATATTCTTGTATATAGGAGCAGTATTATAGTAGTTATATTCTTGTATATAGGAGCAGTATTATAGTAGTTATATTCTTGTATATAGGAGCAGTATTATAGTAGTTATATTCTTGTATATAGGAGCAGTATTATAGTAGTTATATTCTTGTATATAGGAGCAGTATTATAGTAGTTATATTCTTGTATATAGGGGCAGTATTATAGTAGTTATATTCTTGTATATAGGGGCAGTATTATAGTAGTTATATTCTTGTATATAGGAGGCAGTATTATAGTAGTTATATTCTTGTATATAGGAGCGGTATTATAGTAGTTATATTCTTGTATATAGGAGCAGTATTATAGTAGTTATATTCATGTATATAGTAGCAGTATTATAGTAGTTATATTCATGTATATAGGAGCAGTATTATAGTAGTTATATTCATGTATATAGGAGCAGTATTATAGTAGTTATATTCTTGTATATAGGAGCAGTATTATAGTAGTTATATTCTTGTATATAGGAGCAGTATTATAGTAGTTATATTCATGTATATAGGAGCAGTATTATAGTAGTTATATTCTTGTATATAGGAGCAGTATTATAGTAGTTATATTCTTGTATATAGGAGCAGTATTATAGTAGTTATATTCTTGTATATAGGAGCAGTATTATAGTAGTTATATTCTTGTATATAGGGGCAGTATTATAGTAGTTATATTCTTGTATATAGGAGCAGTATTATAGTAGTTATATTCTTGTATATAGGAGCAGTATTATAGTAGTTATATTCTTGTATATAGGAGCAGTATTATAGTAGTTATATTCATGTATATAGTAGCAGTATTATAGTAGTTATATTCATGTATATAGGAGCAGTATTATAGTAGTTATATTCATGTATATAGGAGCAGTATTATAGTAGTCATATTCATGTATATAGGGAGCAGTATTATAGTAGATATATTCTTGTATATAGGAGCAGTATTATAGTAGTTATATTCTTGTATATAGGGTCAGTATTATAGTAGTTATATTCTTGTATATAGGGAGCAGTATTATAGTAGTTATATTCTTGTTTACATCACAGACAATTGTATAGATAGGATATAACTGCAACAAAAATCTATCAAGTCAGTCAAATGAAAGTTGGAGAACTTTACACTAGAATGCTTAAAAGGGGTACTCCTTTGGAAAACACTTTTTTATTTTATTTATTTTTTTCAAATCAACTGGTGCCGGAAACAGATATGTAAATTACTTCTATTAAAAAAATGTAATCCTTCCAGTACTTATCTGCTGTATGCTCCACAGGAAGCTGTGTAGTTCTTTCTAGTCTCACCACAGTGCTCTCTGCTGATACCTCCAGAGCATTGTGACATCACGGCTCCGCCTCTCATGATGTCACTGCTCTGCTCCCTCAATACAAGTCTATGGACTTGCATTAAGGGGGCGGGCTGTGACGACATGAGAGGCGGAGACGAGAAGTCACAATGCTCCGGCCCCTGTATCGCCAATCATTACGCACACAGTGAGTTTGCTCTGTGCAGTAATGAAAGCGGGGTGCTGCAGCCGAGATCCCAGGGGTCCCCAGCGGCGGGACCCCCGCGATCCGACATCTTATCCCCTATCCTTTGGATATGGGATAAGATGTCCTGGGGTGGAGTACTCCTTTAAGGCCAAAATGGTCCTTAAGGGGTTAAACCACCTTCATTGTTATTTGTGTACACTGCACACATTGAAGTTAATGAACCTTTGTTTTGGTGATCGGTGGAGATTTATCAAAACCTGTACAGAGGAAGAGCGGTGCAGCTGCCCATAGCAACCAATCAGATCGCTTCTTTCATATTTAAAGAGGCCTGTAAAAAATAAAAGAAGCAATCTGATTGGTTGCTATGGGCAACTGGTCAACTTTACCTCTGCCTAGGTGTTGATAAATCTCCCCCAATATTGCGCCTGGTCATCCCTTACCTGGTCGCTGTTGTGGACGGTCGGCGCTGGGCTCAGTAATAGCGTTGGCTCCGCGCCCGGCCTCAGACTCACATTGCAGGTTTCATCATCTGGGTTTGTTTTGAACGCTCGCTCCTCAAAGTGCAGAGAACAAAGCTGGTACCTCCCAGAGCCGCCATGATCCAGATCCTTCAGGAGCTGAGAACATTCCTGGTCGGAGACCCCACACAGACGAGCCCACCTCTCCGCAGCCCCCCGCTCTGCTGGGAAGGGGTGGAAGGTGACCGAGCTGTCCGTCCCCCCAGGACCGCTCCTGCAGCCTCTCACCGAGCAGCGAGACATCATGGACCTGACAAGAAGAAGAGGCAGAGAAAGGGTTAATCAGTCACCGCCATATATCACAGCCACTGGACAGAGAGACAGGAAAATCAAATGACCAGCATATTAAGGGTGCATTCACACCACGTTTTTGCAATACAGTTCCCGTATACGTTTTCTATGTGAAAACCGCACAGAACCATATTGAAAACCATATGCCAAAAGATGTATCAGGTTGTGTCCGATTTTTCCCGTACCCAAAACCGTAGCCTACGACGGTTTTTGGTCTGGGTGAAAAACTGTATTAAACCGTATACGTTTTTTTTAACATGGGAGTCAATGGGAACCGTACAGAACCGTATGTGCGCACAGTTCCATCCGGTTTTCACCATACAGTTTTTACTGCACAGTTTTTGTTCTTGGGATTTCAATCAAACAAGTGAAACTATTTATAATGGAGTGAAAAGTTAAAAACTTATACGTTTTTTTCTTAAAAAATGGATGCAACCGGACATGATTTTTTTAACTGTATACGGTTTTTAACTGTATAAGGGTTAAAATTTGTTCACACGTTTTGATACAGTTTAGTCCGGTTTTGAGGAATCCGTTTTTCATCCAAAACCTGATACAGGAACTGTAATGCAAAAACGTGGTGTGAATGCCGCCTAATACAGAAAAAGGGGAAAAAACACTAAACACACATAAATAATACAGGAGGAGGGGGAAAATACTAATCTATATTAAAATGTACGCATGTATGTATGTATGTGTTTCCTTGAAGTTTGGTTGCGATCGGATGAGTGGACGTGTCACCGCTGATATAAGAGAAAAACCAAATTCGTCACATAAGCTGTCCAAAAGAAAATTTGTGCTGCCCATAGCAACCAATCAGAGCGCAGCTTTCATTTTACCACAGATGTATAAGAAATGGCAACCAATCGCAGCGCAGCTTTCATTTTACCTCAGCAGTATAAGAAATGGCAACCAATCGCAGCGCAGCTTTCATTTTACCTCAGCAGTATAAGAAATGGCAACCAATCGCAGCGCAGCTTTCATTTTACCTCAGCAGTATAAGAAATGGCAACCAATCGCAGCGCAGCTTTCATTTTACCTCAGCAGTATAAGAAATGGCAACCAATCACAGCGCAGCTTTCATTTGACCTCAGCAGTATAAGAAATGGCAACCAATCACAGCGCAGCTTTCATTTTACCTCAGCAGTATAAGAAATGGCAACCAATCGCAGCGCAGCTTTCATTTTACCTCAGCAGTATAAGAAATGGCAACCAATCACAGCGCAGCTTTCATTTTCCCATTACAGTCAATGGGATTTTTCTAACAGCCGTTTAAACCCGTTATAGCCCGTTATTAATAACGGCCGTTATTTTGTGACGGAAGATAAATAAATAGTGCATGCACTATTCCTCCCGTTACTATTTTCCATCACAAAATAACGGCCATTATTAATAACGGGCTATAACGGGTTAAAACGGTATATAAGGATATACTGGCTAATGTCTCAATTTTACATCAGTTTTGAGGGTTAGCCAATGTCATTGTTTACATTAACCACAGTAGTGAAACCATAATGTGATCCATGGGTGCAGGTCCTCCAATCCAACGTAGGTGCACAACTGCACTTGGGGTTGAGCACCTTGTATCACCTCAGATCACATCAATGTAATTGTAGTGTGAAAGAAGCCTAAGAAATGGCAGCACAACTTTCATTTTACCTCAACAGTATAAGTAATGGCAGCCAATGGCAGCGCAGCTTTTATTTTACCTCAACAGTATAAGTAATGGCAGCCAATCACAGTGCAGCTTTTATTTTACCTCAGCAGTGTGAGAAATGAAAGCTGAGCTGCGATTGGTTGACAGGGGAAGTCAGTGATGTGAGCCTATATAAAAATGGATGTACAGTGACCGCATGTTGAAATGATCGTATGTCGGGGCCATCGTAGGTCGGGGGGGACCTACGATGGCCCCGACATACGATCATTTCAACATGCGATGGTCTCTCAGAGGCAGCATCAACATACGATGCTTTTGTATGTCGGGGCCATCGCATAAACGGCTATCCGCCAGCGCAGACTGCTTCAGCTGCCACCGGATAGCCGTTTACGGTGCCCCATGTGGTCCGCTGACGATCCCTTACCTGTCCTCAGGGCTCCGGCGCATCCTCCTCGGGATCCCCTGCATCGTCGGCGCTCTCCACAGTCGTCATCACGTCGCTGCGCACGCCGTCTCCTCATCCAATAGGAGCAGCGTGCGTAGCGACGTGATGGCGGCGATGGAGAGCGAGGATGCCGGGGAAGCAGAAGCCTTGCCGGAGCGTCGGGGACACCGTGACAGCGATGGAAGGCGACATCCAGGGCAGCGGTGAAGGTCCGGAGCGGCGGGGACACGAGAGTACAACCTCCAATACCAGTGGTCTTCAACCTGCGGACCTCCAGATGTTGCCGTTGGCTGTCCGGGCATGCTGGGTGTTGTAGTTTTGCAACATCTGGAGGTCCGCAGGTTGTAGACCACTGTCCTATACTTTACATTGCACGGATCCCTCAACATACGATGGTTTCAACAAACGATGGTCCATTTGGAACGGATTACCATCGGATGTTGGGGGACCACCCGATTGTGATAACATTTTCAGGGAAACTATAGTATAGTCTGAGGATCGATTCTGTGAAATTTGAGGGGGGGTGACACCGGTCACGTAAGAGAACAACTACTGGACCAATTTTGATGAAATTTTGAGGCATAGGTGCTGTGCGAGTGAGACAGACGGTGTTTGGGTGAAGTCATAATATACTCAACACGGTCACTAAAAAATCATCAATTGGACGAAAAACAATCCAAAGCAACAAGAATGGGGGGGGGGGGAACGAGAATCTCGGCTTGACCAAAACCGTGACAGAGCATCAAAGCACAAGGGCAATCATTAACTACTGCAAGACTGAATTTGGAATATTCATGTTTTTCACATGGCCAGTTGTATGTTGGTTGCGAGTCGGCACACCAAGAAACGTATACATCTATACACCAAAAATATTGTGATCAGTTAGCATTACAATATAATAAAGAAAATGTACTTTACAGTTTATGTTAAAAGTGTGTGTTATTGGGCTGATCATGGGGCCCAAAGTGTCAGCAAAGTGAACAATTACCTCTATGAAGTATATCCTGTATTATACTCCAGAGCTGTACTCACTATTCTGCTGGTGAGATCACTGTGTACATACATTACATTACTTATCCTGTACTGATCCTGAGTTATATCCTGTATTATACTCCAGAGCTGTACTCACTATTCTGCTGGTGAGGTCACTGTGTATATACATTACATTACTTACCCTGTACTGATCCTGAGTTATATCCTGTATTATACTCCAGAGCTGTACTCACTATTCTGCTGGTGAGGTCACTGTGTACATACATTACATTACTTATCCTATACTGATCCTGAGTTATATCCTGTATTATACTCCAGAGCTGTACTCACTATTCTGCTGGTGAGGTCACTGTGTACATACATTATATTACTTATCCTGTACTGATCCTGAGTTATATCCTGTATTATACTCCAGAGCTGTACTCACTATTCTGCTGGGGAGGTCACTGTGTACATACATTACATTACTTATCCTGTACTGATCCTGAGTTATATCCTGTATTATACTCCAGAGCTGTACTCACTATTCTGCTGGTGGGGTCACTGTGTACATACATTACATTACTTATCCTGTACTCATCCTGAGTTATATCCTGTATTATACCCCAGAGCTGTACTCACTATTCTGCTGGTGAGGTCACTGTGTTCATACATTACTTATCCTCAGGATCAGACATATTACTGTATCTATCTGATCCTGCAGTCATTGTTATATGTTATGATACATTGTAGCAATAGATAACAATGGTTTTCAGGCTGTTTATATCCTATACATTCCATTCAATGTCGCAGTGTGCGGGGACATGATACGCAAATACAGCCGGATACGGTAGAATATTATTGTGTCATTGTGGTATTACATGCAGAATTGGTTTCCAATAAACCAATAAGTAAACCCCCACCCCCCACCCGCTCATTCAGAGGGGCCCATCAGTCTGCAGCAATGTCCCGGGATCTGCTGATCCTTCTCTGCTGGGAAGAACGTCATGCATTGTAAAGTAGGGCACTTGTCAGCTATGATAAATGCCCCATTTGTGAGCTCGCTGCTAAAGGATTGGGGGGTGCAGTGATATCTCGTCCACCGCTCCACCCCCCTCTGCCATAGAACGGACAGGAGCGTAAGTGACAGCGCAGGGGAAAAAAAAAAAAACACTACACGGCCGCGATCACATCAGGAAAAAAAATTGGCCAAGGACTGACAAAAAACAAACTAAAGAGAAATAATTTTTTTTTTTATGTAGAAAAATATTATAATATAAACCAAACTAAATTATATAAAAAACATATATACATTTATAAAAGCATAATACCAAAAGTATTAATACAATAAAATAACAAAAAATACTAAACTAAATCCATTAAAAAATACCAGTTTAAAAACATAAAAAGTTAATTGTCATTACAGTAAAAGACTGAAAAATTACATAAAAACCTAAAATTAAGAGTTGTAGCTAAAAAGTTCAGTAAAAATAAACAAAAAATAAATAAATGAAAAAATGTAATAAAATGTGATAAATATGAAAACATGTATGGAGTCGGCAAAACAAAAAAATAGAACAAAATAAATATGATAAAATTACAGATGTCATAAAAAATTTATCTAAGAATTTATTACAAAATGAACCAAACTTTATTGGCATAAAGTGACATGTGACGACGGATGAGGAGAGATGACAGCTGCGCTCTATATGTGGCCCCTCTGGCCCTTAGAGGTGATGACAAGTGTGGAGTCACCAGGTCAGAGGAGGAGGTATGGGAGTCACATATATAAGCTCAGTGATTGCAGTGATTATGGGGGCAGTGAATATATTATTATGGGGGCAGTGAATATATTATTATGGGGGCAGTGAATATATTATTATGGGGGCAGTGAATATATTATTATGGGGGCAGTGAATATATTATTATGGGGGCAGTGAATATATTATTATGGGGCAGTGAATATATTATTATGGGGCAGGATACAGGGGCAGTGAATATATTATTATGGGGCAGGATACAGGGGGCAGTGAATATATTATTATGGGGCAGTGAATATATTATTATGGGGCAGGATACAGGGGGCAGTGAATATATTATTATGGGGCAGGATACAGGGAGCAGTGAATATATTATTATGGGGCAGGATACAGGGAGCAGTGAATATATTATTATGGGGCAGTGAATATATTATTATGGAGCAGTGAGTATATTATTATGGGGGCAGTGAATATATTATTATGGGGGCAGTGAATATATTATTATGGGGGCAGTGAATATATTATTATGGGGCAGGATACAGGGAGCAGTGAATATATTATTATGGGGCAGTGAATATATTATTATGGGGGCAGTGAATATATTATTATGGGGGCAGTGAATATATTATTATGGGGGCAGTGAATATATTATTATGGGGGCAGTGAATATATTATTATGGAGCAGTGAATATATTATTATGGGGGCAGTGAATATATTATTATGGGGCAGTGAATATATTATTATGGGGGCAGTGAATATATTATTATGGGGGCAGTGAATATATTATTATGGGGGCAGTGAATATATTATTATGGGGGCAGTGAATATATTATTATGGGGGCAGTGAATATATTATTATGGGGGCAGTGAATATATTATTATGGGGGCAGTGAATATATTATTATGGGGGCATTGAATATATTATTATGGGGCGGTGAATACCGTATATTATTATGGGGGCATTGAATGTATTATTATGGGGCAGTGAATATATTATTATGGGGGCAGTGAATATATTATTATGGGGCAGTGAATATATTATTATGGGGGCATTGAATATATTATTATGGGGGCATTGAATATATTATTATGGGGGCATTGAATATATTATTATGGGGGCATTTAATATATTATTATGGGGGCATTTAATATATTATTATGGGGGCATTGAATATATTATTATGGGGCAGTGAATATATTATTATGGGAGCAGTGAATATATTATTATGGGGAAGTGAATATATTATTATAGGGCAGTGGATATATTATTATGGGGGCAGTGAATATATTATTAAGGGGCAGGATACAGGGGGCAGTGAATATATTATTATGGGGGCAGTGAATATATTATTATGGGGCAGGATACAGGGGGCAGTGAATATATTATTATGGGGCAGGATACAGAGGGCAGTGAATATATTATTATGGGGGCAGGATACAGGGGGCAGTGAATATATTATTATGGGGGCAGTGAATATATTATTATGGGGCAGGATACAGGGGGCAGTGAATATATTATTATGGGGCAGGATACAGAGGGCAGTGAATATATTATTATGGGGGCAGGATACAGGGAGCAGTGAATATATTATCATGGGGACAGTGAATATATTATTATGGGGGCAGTGAATATATTATTATGGGGGCAGTGAATATATTATTATGGGGGCAGTGAATATATTATTATGGGGGTAGTGAATATATTATTATGGGGGCAGTGAATATATTATTATGGGGCAGGATACAGGGGGCAGTGAATATATTATTATGGAGCAGGATACAGGGGGCAGTGAATATATTATTATGGGGCAGGATACAGGGGGCAGTGAATATATTATATTATTAAGGGGCAGGATACAGGGGCAGTGAATATATTATTATGGGGGCAGGATACAGGGGGCAGTGAATATATTATTATGGGGCAGGATACAGGGGGCAGTGAATATATTATTATGGGGCAGTGAATATATTATTATGGGGCAGTGAATATATTATTATGGGGGCAGTGAATATATTATTATGGGGGCAGTGAATATATTATTATGGGGGCAGGATACAGGGGCAGTGAATATATTATTATGGGGCAGTGAATATATTATTATGGGGGCAGTGAATATATTATTATGGGGGCAGTGAATATATTATTATGGGGCAGGATACAGGGGCAGTGAATATATTATTATGGGGCAGTGAATATATTATTATGGGGCAGGATACAGGGGGCAGTGAATATATTATTATGGGGGCAGGATACAGGGGCAGTGAATATATTATTATGGGGGCAGGATACAGGGGCAGTGAATATATTATTATGGGGCAGTGAATATATTATTATGGGGCAGGATACAGAGGGCAGTGAATATATTATTATGGGGGCAGGATACAGGGAGCAGTGAATATATTATTATGGGGGCAGGATACAGGGGGCATTGAATATATTATTATGGGGCAGGATACAGGGAGCAGTGAATATATTATTATGGGGCAGGATACAGGGAGCAGTGAATATATTATTATGGGGCAGGATACAGGGGGCATTGAATATATTATTATGGGGGCAGGATACAGGGGGCATTGAATATATTATTATGGGGCAGGATACAGGGAGCAGTGAATATATTATTATGGGGACAGGATACAGGGAGCAGTGAATATATTATTATGGGGCAGGATACAGGGGGCAGTGAATATATTATTATGGGGGCAGTGAATATATTATTATGGGGGCAGGATACAGGGAGCAGTGAATATATTATTATGGGGGCAGGATACAGGGGCAGTGAATATATTATTATGTGGCAGGATACAGGGAGCAGTGAATATATTATTATGGGGCAGGATACAGGGGGCAGTGAATATATTATTATGGGGGCAGTGAATATATTATTATGGGGGCAGGATACAGGGAGCAGTGAATATATTATTATGGGGGCAGGATACAGGGGCAGTGAATATATTATTATGTGGCAGGATACAGGGGGCAGTGAATATATTATTATGGGGGCAGGATACAGGGAGCAGTGAATATATTATTATGGGGCAGGATACAGGGGGCAGTGAATATATTATTATGGGGCAGGATACAGGGGGCAGTGAATATATTATTATGGGGCAGGATACAGGGGGCAGTGAATATATTATTATGGGGCAGGATACAGGGGCAGTGAATATATTATTATGGGGCAGGATACAGGGGGCAGTGAATATATTATTATGGGGCAGGATACAGGGGGCAGTGAATATATTATTATGGGGCAGGATACAGGGGGCAGTGAATATATTATTATGGGGCAGTGAATATATTATTATGGGGCAGGATACAGGGAGCAGTGAATTTATTATGGGGCAGGATACAGGGGGCAGTGAATATATTATTATGGGGCAGGATACAGTGGGCAGTGAATATATTATTATGGGGCAGGATACAGGGGCAGTGAATATATTATTATGGGGCAGGATACAGGGGCAGTGAATATATTATTATGGGGCAGGATACAGGGGGCAGTGAATATATTATTATGGGGCAGGATACAGGGAGCAGTGAATATATTATTATGGGGGCAGGATACAGGGGGCAGTGAATATATTATTATGGGGGCAGGATACAGGGGGCAGTGAATATATTATTATGGGGCAGGATACAGGGAGCAGTGAATATATTATTATGGGGCAGGATACAGGGGGCAGTGAATATATTATTATGGGGCAGTGAATATATTATTATGGGGGCAGGATACAGGGGGCAGTGAATATATTATGGGGCAGGATACAGGGGGCAGTGAATATATTATTATGGGGCAGTGAATATATTATGGGGGCAGGATACAGGGGGCAGTGAATATATTATTATGGGGCAGTGAATATATTATTATGGGGGCAGGATACAGGGGGCAGTGAATATATTATTATGGGGCAGGATACAGGGGGCAGTGAATATATTATTATGGGGCAGTGAATATATTATTATGGGGGCAGGATACAGGGGGCAGTGAATATATTATTATGGGGCAGTGAATATATTATTATGGGGGCAGGATACAGGGGGCAGTGAATATATTATTATGGGGCAGGATACAGGGGGCAGTGAATATATTATTATGGGGCAGGATACAGGGGGCAGTGAATATATTATTATGGGGCAGGATACAGGGGGCAGTGAATATATTATTATGGGGGCAGGATACAGGGGGCAGTGAATATATTATTATGGGGCAGTGAATATATTATTATGGGGCAGGATACAGAGGGCAGTGAATATATTATTATGGGGCAGTGAATATATTATTATGGGGCAGTGAATATATTATTATGGGGGCAGGATACAGGGGGCAGTGAATATATTATTATGGGGCAGGATACAGGGGGCAGTGAATATATTATTATGGGGGCAGGATACAGGGGGCAGTGAATATATTATTATGGGGGCAGTGAATATATTATTATGGGGCAGGATACAGGGGGCAGTGAATATATTATTATGGGGCAGGATACAGGGGGCAGTGAATATATTATTATGGGGCAGGATACAGGGGCAGTGAATATATTATTATGGGGCAGGATACAGGGGGCAGTGAATATATTATTATGGGGCAGGATACAGGGGGCAGTGAATATATTATTATGGGGCAGGATACAGGGAGCAGTGAATATATTATTATGGGGCAGGATACAGGGGGCAGTGAATATATTATTATGGGGCAGGATACAGGGGGCAGTGAATATATTATTATAGGGGCAGGATACAGGGGGCAGTGAATATATTATTATGGGGCAGGATACAGGGGGCAGTGAATATATTATTATAGGGGCAGGATACAGGGGGCAGTGAATATATTATTATGGGGCAGGATACAGGGGGCAGTGAATATATTATTATAGGGGCAGGATACAGGGGGCAGTGAATATATTATTATGGGGGAAGGATACAGGGGGCAGTGAATATATTATTATGGGGCAGGATACAGGGAGCAGTGAATATATTATTATGGGGCAGGATACAGGGAGCAGTGAATATATTATTATGGGGGCAGGATACAGGGGGCAGTGAATATATTATTATGGGGGCAGGATACAGGGGGCAGTGAATATATTATTATAGGGGCAGGATACAGGGGGCAGTGAATATATTATTATGGGGCAGGATACAGGGGGCAGTGAATATATTATAATGGGGGCAGGATACAGGGGGCAGTGAATATATTATTATGGGGCAGGATACAGGGGGCAGTGAATATATTATTATGGGGCAGGATACAGGGAGCAGTGAATATATTATTATGGGGCAGGATACAGGGAGCAGTGAATATATTATTATGGGGCAGGATACAGGGGCAGTGAATATATTATTATGGGGCAGGATACAGGCGGCAGTGAATATATTATTATGGGGGCAGGATACAGGGGGCAGTGAATATATTATTATGGGGCAAGATACAGGGGCAGTGAATATATTATTATGGGGGCAGGATACAGGGGGCAGTGAATATATTATTATGGGAGCAGGATACAGGGGCAGTGAATATATTATTATGGGCAGGATACAGGGAGCAGTGAATATATTATTATGGAGCAGGATACAGGGAGCAGTGAATATATTATTATGGGGCAGGATACAGGGGGCAGTGAATATATTATTATGGGGGCAGGATACAGGGGGAAGTGAATATATTATTATGGGGCAGGATACAGGGGGCAGTGAATATATTATTATGGGGGCAGGATACAGGGGGCAGTGAATATATTATTATGGGGGCAGTGAATATATTATTATGGGAGCAGGATACAGGGGCAGTGAATATATTATTATGGGCAGGATACAGGGAGCAGTGAATATATTATTATGGGGCAGGATACAGGTAGCAGTGAATATATTATTATGGGGCAGGATACAGGTAGCAGTGAATATATTATTATGGGGCAGAATACAGGGGGCAGTGAATATATTATTATGGGGGCAGGATACAGGGGGCAGTGAATATATTATTATGGGGCAGGATACAGGGGGCAGTGAATATATTATTATGGGGCAGGATACAGGGGGCAGTGAATATATTATTATGGGGCAGTGAATATATTATTATGGAGCAGGATACAGGGGGCAGTGAATATATTATTATGGGGCAGGATACAGGGGGCAGTGAATATATTATTATGGGGGCAGGATACAGGGGGCAGTGAATATATTATTATGGGGCAGGATACAGGGGGCAGTGAATATATTATTATGGGGCAGGATACAGGGGGCAGTGAATATATTATTATGGGGCAGTGAATATATTATTATGGAGCAGGATACAGGGGGCAGTGAATATATTATTATGGGGCAGGATACAGGGGGCAGTGAATATATTATTATGGGGCAGGATACAGGGAGCAGTGAATATATTATTATGGGGCAGGATACAGGGGGCAGTGAATATATTATTATGGGGCAGAATACAGGGGGCAGTGAATATATTATTATGGGGGCAGGATACAGGGGGCAGTGAATATATTATTATGGGGGCAGGATACAGGGGGCAGTGAATATATTATTATGGGGGCAGGATACAGGGGCAGTGAATATATTATTATGGGGCAGTGAATATATTATTATGGGGGCAGGATACAGGGGGCAGTGAATATATTATTATGGGGGCAGGATACAGGGGGAAGTGAATATATTATTATGGGGCAGGATACAGGGGGAAGTGAATATATTATTATGGGGGCAGGATACAGGGGGCAGTGAATATATTATTATGGGGCAGGATACAGGGAGCAGTGAATATATTATTATGGGGGCAGGATACAGGGGACATTGAATTTATTATTATGGGGCAGGATACAGGGGGAATTGAATATATTATTATGGGGCAGGATACAGGGGGCATTGAATATATTATTATGGGGCAGGATACAGGGAGCAGTGAATATATTATTATAGGGCAGGATACAGGGGCAGTGAATATATTATTATGGGGCAGTGAATATATTATTATGGGGCAGGATACAGGGGCAGTGAATATATTATTATGGGGCAGTGAATATATTATTATGGGGCAGGATACAGGGGGCAGTGAATATATTATTATGGGGCAGGATACAGGGGGCAGTGAATATATTATTATGGGGCAGGATACAGGGGGCAGTGAATATATTATTATGGGGCAGTGAATATATTATTATGGGGCAGGATACAGGGGGCAGTGAATATATTATTATGGGGCAGGATACAGGGAGCAGTGAATATATTATTATGGGGCAGAATACAGGGGGCAGTGAATATATTATTATGGGGGCAGGATACAGGGGGCAGTGAATATATTATTATGGGGGCAGGATACAGGGGGCAGTGAATATATTATTATGGGGCAGAATACAGGGGGCAGTGAATATATTATTATGGGGGCAGGATACAGGGGGCAGTGAATATATTATTATGGGGCAGAATACAGGGGGCAGTGAATATATTATTATGGGGGCAGGATACATGGGGCAGTGAATATATTATTATGGGGGCAGGATACAGAGGGCAGTGAATATATTATTATGGGGCAGTGAATATATTATTATGGGGGCAGGATACAGGGGGCAGTGAATATATTATTATGGGGGCAGGATACAGGGGGCAGTGAATATATTATTATGGGGCAGGATACAGGGGGCAGTGAATATATTATGGGGCAGGATAGAGGGGGCAGTGAATATATTATTATGGGGGCAGGATACAGGGGGCAGTGAATATATTATTATGGGGCAGGATACAGGGGGCAGTGAATATATTATTATGGGGCAGGATACAGGGGGCAGTGAATATATTATTATGGGGCAGGATACAGGGGGCAGTGAATATATTATTATGGGGCAGGATACAGGGAGCAGTGAATATATTATTATGGAGCAGGATACAGGGGGCAGTGAATATATTATTATGGGGCAGGATACAGGGGGCAGTGAATATATTATTATGGGGCAGGATACAGGGGGCAGTGAATATATTATTATGGGGCAGGATACAGGGAGCAGTGAATATATTATTATGGGGCAGGATACAGGGGGCAGTGAATATATTATTATGGGGCAGAATACAGGGAGCAGTGAATATATTATTATGGGGCAGGATACAGGGGGCAGTGAATATATTATTATGGGGCAGAATACAGGGGGCAGTGAATATATTATTATGGGGGCAGGATACAGAGGGCAGTGAATATATTATTATGGGGCAGTGAATATATTATTATGGGGGCAGGATACAGGGGGCAGTGAATATATTATTATGGGGGCAGGATACAGGGGGCAGTGAATATATTATTATGGGGCAGGATACAGGGGGCAGTGAATATATTATTATGGGGCAGGATAGAGGGGGCAGTGAATATATTATTATGGGGGCAGGATACAGGGGGCAGTGAATATATTATTATGGGGCAGTGAATATATTATTATGGGGCAGGATACAGAGGGCAGTGAATATATTATTATGGGGCAGGATACAGGGGGCAGTGAATATATTATTATGGGGCAGGATACAGGGGGCATTGAATATATTATTATGGGGCAGGATACAGGGGGCATTGAATATATTATTATGGGGCAGGATACAGGGAGCAGTGAATATATTATTATGGGGCAGGATACAGGGGCAGTGAATATATTATTATGGGGCAGTGAATATATTATTATGGGGCAGGATACAGGGGCAGTGAATATATTATTATGGGGCAGTGAATATATTATTATGGGGCAGGATACAGGGAGCAGTGAATATATTATTATGGGGCAGGATACAGGGAGCAGTGAATATATTATTATGGGGGCAGGATACAGGGGGCAGTGAATATATTATTATGGGGCAGTGAATATATTATTATGGAGCAGGATACAGGGGGCAGTGAATATATTATTATGGGGCAGGATACAGGGGGCAGTGAATATATTATTATGGGGCAGGATACAGGGGGCAGTGAATATATTATTATGGGGCAGGATACAGGGGGCAGTGAATATATTATTATGGGGCAGGATACAGGGGGCAGTGAATATATTATTATGGGGCAGGATACAGGGGGCAGTGAATATATTATTATGGGGGCAGGATACAGGGGGCAGTGAATATATTATTATGGGGGCAGGATACATGGGGCAGTGAATATATTATTATGGGGGCAGGATACAGGGGCAGTGAATATATTATTATGGGGCAGTGAATATATTATTATGGGGGCAGGATACAGGGGGCAGTGAATATATTATTATGGGGGCAGGATACAGGGGGAAGTGAATATATTATTATGGGGCAGGATACAGGGGGCAGTGAATATATTATTATGGGGCAGGATACAGGGGCAGTGAATATATTATTATGGGGCAGTGAATATATTATTATGGGGCAGGATACAGGGGGAAGTGAATATATTATTATGGGGGCAGGATACAGGGGGCAGTGAATATATTATTATGGGGCAGGATACAGGGAGCAGTGAATATATTATTATGGGGGCAGGATACAGGGGACATTGAATATATTATTATGGGGAAGGATACAGGGGGCAGTGAATATATTATTATGGGGCAGGATACAGGGGGCATTGAATATATTATTATGGGGCAGGATACAGGGGGCATTGAATATATTATTATGGGGCAGGATACAGGGAGCAGTGAATATATTATTATGGGGCAGGATACAGGGGCAGTGAATATATTATTATGGGGCAGTGAATATATTATTATGGGGCAGGATACAGGGGCAGTGAATATATTATTATGGGGCAGTGAATATATTATTATGGGGCAGGATACAGGGGGCAGTGAATATATTATTATGGGGCAGGATACAGGGAGCAGTGAATTTATTATTATGGGGCAGAATACAGGGGGCAGTGAATATATTATTATGGGGGCAGGATACAGGGGGCAGTGAATATATTATTATGGGGCAGGATACAGGGGGCAGTGAATATATTATTATGGGGGCAGGATACAGGGGGCAGTGAATATATTATTATGGGGGCAGGATACAGGGGGCAGTGAATATATTATTATGGGGCAGGATACAGGGGGCAGTGAATATATTATTATAGGGCAGGATACAGGGGGCAGTGAATATATTATGGGGCAGGATACAGGGGGCAGTGAATATATTATTATGGGGCAGGATACAGGGAGCAGTGAATATATTATTATGGGGCAGGATACAGGGGGCAGTGAATATATTATTATGGGGCAGGATACAGGGGGCAGTGAATATATTATAATGGGGGCAGGATACAGGGGGCAGTGAATATATTATTATGGGGCAGGATACAGGGGGCAGTGAATATATTATTATGGGGCAGGATACAGGGAGCAGTGAATATATTATTATGGGGCAGGATACAGGGAGCAGTGAATATATTATTATGGGGCAGGATACAGGGGCAGTGAATATATTATTATGGGGCAGGATACAGGCGGCAGTGAATATATTATTATGGGGGCAGGATACAGGGGGCAGTGAATATATTATTATGGGGCAAGATACAGGGGCAGTGAATATATTATTATGGGGGCAGGATACAGGGGGCAGTGAATATATTATTATGGGAGCAGGATACAGGGGCAGTGAATATATTATTATGGGCAGGATACAGGGAGCAGTGAATATATTATTATGGAGCAGGATACAGGGAGCAGTGAATATATTATTATGGGGCAGGATACAGGGGGCAGTGAATATATTATTATGGGGGCAGGATACAGGGGGAAGTGAATATATTATTATGGGGCAGGATACAGGGGGCAGTGAATATATTATTATGGGGGCAGGATACAGGGGGCAGTGAATATATTATTATGGGGGCAGTGAATATATTATTATGGGAGCAGGATACAGGGGCAGTGAATATATTATTATGGGCAGGATACAGGGAGCAGTGAATATATTATTATGGGGCAGGATACAGGTAGCAGTGAATATATTATTATGGGGCAGGATACAGGTAGCAGTGAATATATTATTATGGGGCAGAATACAGGGGGCAGTGAATATATTATTATGGGGGCAGGATACAGGGGGCAGTGAATATATTATTATGGGGCAGGATACAGGGGGCAGTGAATATATTATTATGGGGCAGGATACAGGGGGCAGTGAATATATTATTATGGGGCAGTGAATATATTATTATGGAGCAGGATACAGGGGGCAGTGAATATATTATTATGGGGCAGGATACAGGGGGCAGTGAATATATTATTATGGGGGCAGGATACAGGGGGCAGTGAATATATTATTATGGGGCAGGATACAGGGGGCAGTGAATATATTATTATGGGGCAGGATACAGGGGGCAGTGAATATATTATTATGGGGCAGTGAATATATTATTATGGAGCAGGATACAGGGGGCAGTGAATATATTATTATGGGGCAGGATACAGGGGGCAGTGAATATATTATTATGGGGCAGGATACAGGGAGCAGTGAATATATTATTATGGGGCAGGATACAGGGGGCAGTGAATATATTATTATGGGGCAGAATACAGGGGGCAGTGAATATATTATTATGGGGGCAGGATACAGGGGGCAGTGAATATATTATTATGGGGGCAGGATACAGGGGGCAGTGAATATATTATTATGGGGGCAGGATACAGGGGCAGTGAATATATTATTATGGGGCAGTGAATATATTATTATGGGGGCAGGATACAGGGGGCAGTGAATATATTATTATGGGGGCAGGATACAGGGGGAAGTGAATATATTATTATGGGGCAGGATACAGGGGGAAGTGAATATATTATTATGGGGGCAGGATACAGGGGGCAGTGAATATATTATTATGGGGCAGGATACAGGGAGCAGTGAATATATTATTATGGGGGCAGGATACAGGGGACATTGAATTTATTATTATGGGGCAGGATACAGGGGGAATTGAATATATTATTATGGGGCAGGATACAGGGGGCATTGAATATATTATTATGGGGCAGGATACAGGGAGCAGTGAATATATTATTATAGGGCAGGATACAGGGGCAGTGAATATATTATTATGGGGCAGTGAATATATTATTATGGGGCAGGATACAGGGGCAGTGAATATATTATTATGGGGCAGTGAATATATTATTATGGGGCAGGATACAGGGGGCAGTGAATATATTATTATGGGGCAGGATACAGGGGGCAGTGAATATATTATTATGGGGCAGGATACAGGGGGCAGTGAATATATTATTATGGGGCAGTGAATATATTATTATGGGGCAGGATACAGGGGGCAGTGAATATATTATTATGGGGCAGGATACAGGGAGCAGTGAATATATTATTATGGGGCAGGATACAGGGGGCAGTGAATATATTATTATGGGGCAGAATACAGGGGGCAGTGAATATATTATTATGGGGGCAGGATACAGGGGGCAGTGAATATATTATTATGGGGGCAGGATACAGGGGGCAGTGAATATATTATTATGGGGCAGAATACAGGGGGCAGTGAATATATTATTATGGGGGCAGGATACAGGGGGCAGTGAATATATTATTATGGGGCAGAATACAGGGGGCAGTGAATATATTATTATGGGGGCAGGATACATGGGGCAGTGAATATATTATTATGGGGGCAGGATACAGAGGGCAGTGAATATATTATTATGGGGCAGTGAATATATTATTATGGGGGCAGGATACAGGGGGCAGTGAATATATTATTATGGGGGCAGGATACAGGGGGCAGTGAATATATTATTATGGGGCAGGATACAGGGGGCAGTGAATATATTATGGGGCAGGATAGAGGGGGCAGTGAATATATTATTATGGGGGCAGGATACAGGGGGCAGTGAATATATTATTATGGGGCAGTGAATATATTATTATGGGGCAGGATACAGAGGGCAGTGAATATATTATTATGGGGCAGGATACAGGGGGCAGTGAATATATTATTATGGGGCAGGATACAGGGGGCATTGAATATATTATTATGGGGCAGGATACAGGGGGCATTGAATATATTATTATGGGGCAGGATACAGGGAGCAGTGAATATATTATTATGGGGCAGGATACAGGGGCAGTGAATATATTATTATGGGGCAGTGAATATATTATTATGGGGCAGGATACAGGGGCAGTGAATATATTATTATGGGGCAGTGAATATATTATTATGGGGCAGGATACAGGGAGCAGTGAATATATTATTATGGGGCAGGATACAGGGAGCAGTGAATATATTATTATGGGGGCAGGATACAGGGGGCAGTGAATATATTATTATGGGGGCAGGATACAGGGAGCAGTGAATATATTATTATGGAGCAGGATACAGGGGGCAGTGAATATATTATTATGGGGCAGGATACAGGGGGCAGTGAATATATTATTATGGGGCAGGATACAGGGGGCAGTGAATATATTATTATGGGGCAGGATACAGGGAGCAGTGAATATATTATTATGGGGCAGGATACAGGGGGCAGTGAATATATTATTATGGGGCAGAATACAGGGAGCAGTGAATATATTATTATGGGGCAGGATACAGGGGGCAGTGAATATATTATTATGGGGCAGAATACAGGGGGCAGTGAATATATTATTATGGGGGCAGGATACAGAGGGCAGTGAATATATTATTATGGGGCAGTGAATATATTATTATGGGGGCAGGATACAGGGGGCAGTGAATATATTATTATGGGGGCAGGATACAGGGGGCAGTGAATATATTATTATGGGGCAGGATACAGGGGGCAGTGAATATATTATTATGGGGCAGGATAGAGGGGGCAGTGAATATATTATTATGGGGGCAGGATACAGGGGGCAGTGAATATATTATTATGGGGCAGTGAATATATTATTATGGGGCAGGATACAGAGGGCAGTGAATATATTATTATGGGGCAGGATACAGGGGGCAGTGAATATATTATTATGGGGCAGGATACAGGGGGCATTGAATATATTATTATGGGGCAGGATACAGGGGGCATTGAATATATTATTATGGGGCAGGATACAGGGAGCAGTGAATATATTATTATGGGGCAGGATACAGGGGCAGTGAATATATTATTATGGGGCAGTGAATATATTATTATGGGGCAGGATACAGGGGCAGTGAATATATTATTATGGGGCAGTGAATATATTATTATGGGGCAGGATACAGGGAGCAGTGAATATATTATTATGGGGCAGGATACAGGGAGCAGTGAATATATTATTATGGGGGCAGGATACAGGGGGCAGTGAATATATTATTATGGGGCAGTGAATATATTATTATGGAGCAGGATACAGGGGGCAGTGAATATATTATTATGGGGCAGGATACAGGGGGCAGTGAATATATTATTATGGGGCAGGATACAGGGGGCAGTGAATATATTATTATGGGGCAGGATACAGGGGGCAGTGAATATATTATTATGGGGCAGGATACAGGGGGCAGTGAATATATTATTATGGGGCAGGATACAGGGGGCAGTGAATATATTATTATGGGGGCAGGATACAGGGGGCAGTGAATATATTATTATGGGGGCAGGATACATGGGGCAGTGAATATATTATTATGGGGGCAGGATACAGGGGCAGTGAATATATTATTATGGGGCAGTGAATATATTATTATGGGGGCAGGATACAGGGGGCAGTGAATATATTATTATGGGGGCAGGATACAGGGGGAAGTGAATATATTATTATGGGGCAGGATACAGGGGGCAGTGAATATATTATTATGGGGCAGGATACAGGGGCAGTGAATATATTATTATGGGGCAGTGAATATATTATTATGGGGCAGGATACAGGGGGAAGTGAATATATTATTATGGGGGCAGGATACAGGGGGCAGTGAATATATTATTATGGGGCAGGATACAGGGAGCAGTGAATATATTATTATGGGGGCAGGATACAGGGGACATTGAATATATTATTATGGGGAAGGATACAGGGGGCAGTGAATATATTATTATGGGGCAGGATACAGGGGGCATTGAATATATTATTATGGGGCAGGATACAGGGGGCATTGAATATATTATTATGGGGCAGGATACAGGGAGCAGTGAATATATTATTATGGGGCAGGATACAGGGGCAGTGAATATATTATTATGGGGCAGTGAATATATTATTATGGGGCAGGATACAGGGGCAGTGAATATATTATTATGGGGCAGTGAATATATTATTATGGGGCAGGATACAGGGGGCAGTGAATATATTATTATGGGGCAGGATACAGGGAGCAGTGAATTTATTATTATGGGGCAGAATACAGGGGGCAGTGAATATATTATTATGGGGGCAGGATACAGGGGGCAGTGAATATATTATTATGGGGCAGGATACAGGGGGCAGTGAATATATTATTATGGGGGCAGGATACAGGGGGCAGTGAATATATTATTATGGGGGCAGGATACAGGGGGCAGTGAATATATTATTATGGGGCAGGATACAGGGGGCAGTGAATATATTATTATAGGGCAGGATACAGGGGGCAGTGAATATATTATGGGGCAGGATACAGGGGGCAGTGAATATATTATTATGGGGCAGGATACAGGGAGCAGTGAATATATTATTATGGGGCAGGATACAGGGGGCAGTGAATATATTATTATGGGGCAGAATACAGGGGGCAGTGAATATATTATTATGGGGGCAGGATACAGGGGGCAGTGAATATATTATTATGGGGGCAGGATACATGGGGCAGTGAATATATTATTATGGGGGCAGGATACAGAGGGCAGTGAATATATTATTATGGGGCAGTGAATATATTATTATGGGGGCAGGATACAGGGGGCAGTGAATATATTATTATGGGGGCAGGATACAGGGGGCAGTGAATATATTATTATGGGGCAGGATACAGGGGGCAGTGAATATATTATTATGGGGGAAGGATACAGGGAGCAGTGAATATATTATTATGGGGCAGGATACAGGGGGCAGTGAATATATTATTATGGGGCAGGATACAGGGGGCAGTGAATATATTATTATGGGGCAGGATACAGGGAGCAGTGAATATATTATTATGGGGCAGGATACAAGGGGCAGTGAATATATTATTATGGGGCAGGATACAGGGGGCAGTGAATATATTATTATGGGGCAGGATACAGGGGGCAGTGAATATATTATTATGGGGCAGGATACAGGGGGCAGTGAATATATTATTATGGGGCAGGATACAGGGAGCAGTGAATATATTATTATGGGGCAGGATACAGGGGGCAGTGAATATATTATTATAGGGGAAGGATACAGGGGGCAGTGAATATATTATTATGGGGGCAGGATACAGGGGGCATTGAATATATTATTATGGGGCAGGATACAGGGGGCAGTGAATATATTATTATGGGGCAGGATACAGGGGGCAGTGAATATATTATTATAGGGGAAGGATACAGGGGGCAGTGAATATATTATTATGGGGGCAGGATACAGGGAGCAGTGAATATATTATTATGGGGAAGGATACAGGGGGCAGTGAATATATTATTATGGGGCAGGATACAGGGGCAGTGAATATATTATTATGGGAGCAGTGAATATATTATTATGGGGGCAGGGAATATATTATTATGGGGGCAGTGAATATATTATTATGGGGCAGGATACAGGGGGCAGTGAATATATTATTATGGGGGCAGGATACAGGGAGCAGTGAATATATTATTATGGGGCAGGATACAGGGGGCAGTGAATATATTATTATGGGGCAGGATACAGGGGGCAGTGAATATATTATTATGGGGGCAGTGAATATATTATTATGGGGCAGGATACAGGGAGCAGTGAATATATTATTATGGGGCAGGATACAGGAGGCAGTGAATATATTATTATGGGGCAGGATACAGGAGGCAGTGAATATATTATTATGGGGCAGTGAATATATTATTATGGGGCAGGATACAGAGGGCAGTGAATATATTATTATGGAGCAGGATACAGGGAGCAGTGAATATATTATTATGGAGCAGGATACAGGGAGCAGTGAATATATTATTATGGGGGCAGTGAATATATTATGGGGGCAGTGAATATATTATGGGGCAGGATACAGGGGGGCAGTGAATATATTATTATGGAGCAGGATACAGGGAGCAGTGAATATATTATTATGGGGGCAGGATACAGGGGGCAGTGAATATATTATTATGGGGCAGGATACAGGGGGCAGTGAATATATTATTATGGGGGCAGGATACAGGGAGCAGTGAATATATTATTATGGGGGCAGGATACAGGGGCAGTGAATATATTATTATAGGGGCAGGATACAGGGGGCAGTGAATATATTATTATGGGGGCAGGATACAGGGGCAGTGAATATATTATTATGGGGCAGTGAATATATTATTATTGGGGCAGGATACAGGGGCAGTGAATATATTATTATGGGAGCAGTGAATATATTATTATGGGGGCAGTGAATATATTATTATGGGGCCGGTGAATATATTATTATGGGGGCAATGAATATATTATTATGGGGCAGGATACAGGGGGCAGTGAATATATTATTATGGGGGCAGGATACAGGGGGCAGTGAATGTATTATTATGGGGGCAGTAAATATATTATTATGGGGGCAGTGAATATATTATTATGGGGCAGGATACAGGGGGCAGTGAATATATTATTATGGAGCAGGATACAGGGGGCAGTGAATATATTATTATGGGGCAGGATACAGGGGGCAGTGAATATATTATTATGGGAGCAGTGAATATATTATTATGGGGCAGGATACAGGGGGCAGTGAATATATTATTATGGGGCAGGATACAGGGGGCAGTGAATATATTATTATGGGGCAGGATACAGGGGGCAGTGAATATATTATTATGGGGCAGGATACAGGGGGCAGTGAATATATTATTATGGGGGCAGGATACAGGTGGCAGTGAATATATTATTATGGGGCAGTGAATATATTATTATGGGGGCAGTGAATATATTATTATGGGGCAGTGAATATATTATTATGGGGGCAGTGAATATATTATTATGGGGCAGGATATAGGGGCAGTGAATATATTATTATGGGGCAGGATACAGGGGCAGTGAATATATTATTATGGGGCAGGATACAGGGGCAGTGAATATATTATTATGGGGCAGGATACAGGGGGCAGTGAATATATCATTATGGGGGCAGTGAATATATTATTATGGGGGCAGTGAATATATTATTATGGGGCAGGATACAGGGGGGCAGTGAATATATTATTATGGGGGCAGTGAATATATTATTATGGGGGCAGTGAATATATTATTATGGGGGCAGTGAATATATTATTATGGAGCAGGATACAGGGAGCAGTGAATATATTATTATGGGGCAGGATACAGGGAGCAGTGAATATATTATTATGGGGGCAGGATACAGGGAGCAGTGAATATATTATTATGGGGCAGGTGATCAGGATACAGGAATAGTTGTAGGTGTAGTTTTTGGGGTGCTGGTATATTGGGGTACTATGGTGTTTACATTGATAGTCCTTGTTGTCCCGGTCATATAAAATGTCTGTAGCTGAATACACTGGAGGTCTCTGGTGCTGGGGGCACAGCTGATATATATTGGGGGCTGATTGTTGGGGTGCAGGGCTCGAGTGCCCTCTGCAGGCAGATATGGGGTGAAATATATTGGGGTCACCGAGCACAGATATGAGGAGAGATAACGGCACATTCGCTGCGGTATGTCGGGGCGCCGTCTAGGTGTGAGCAGTGTGTGTCGGGGGGTGAGCTGTATGTCGGGGCGCAGTCCGGAGAGTGAGCGCTATGTCGGGGGTGCAGTCGGTATGTCGAGGGTGCAGTCCGGAGGGTGAGCGGTATGTCGGGGGTGCAGTCGGTATGTCGAGGTGCAGTCCGGGGGGTGAGCGGTATGTCGGGGTGCTGTTCGGGGGGTGTGCGGTATGTCGGGGGTGCAGTCGGTATGTCGAGGTGCAGTCCGGGGGGTGAGCGGTATGTCGGGGTGCTGTTCGGGGGGTGTGCGGTATGTCGGGGGTGCAGTCGGTATGTCGGGGGTGCAGTCCGGGGGGTGAGCGGTATGTCGGGGGTACAGTCGGTATGTCGGGGGTGCAGTCGGTATGTCGGGGGGTGCAGTCGGTATGTCGGGGGGTGCAGTCGGTATGTCGGGGGGTGCAGTCGGTATGTCGGGGGTGCAGTCGGTATGTCGGGGGTGCAGTCGGTATTTCGGGGGTGCAGTCGGTATTTCGGGGGTGCAGTCCGGGGGGGGTGAGCGGTATGTCGGGGTGCAGTCGGTATGTCGGGGTGCTGTTCGGAGGGTGAGCGGTATATCGCGGTGCAGTCTCGGGGTCCCCGCGGGCTCCTTACCTGGCTCGGTCATACCGCTCTCCGGGCTCCGTCCTTTTGTCTGGGCTCCGGGGATGTGACTGCCGGGACTGGGGAGGACGGAGCGGCCGGGGCGGACAGGAAGAGGCGGAGAGAGAGGAGACCGGAGGCCGCACACACCCGCCCCTCACCGCTCACACCCGACACCCGCACCGTGCACGAGCCGGGTCACCTGACACCCGCAAAGCACCACTGGGAGCTGTAGTCCCCCAACCCGAGGAACTAAAGGGGCAGGACCACAGAGGACTACAACTCCCGTCATCCAATAGTGTCCCCTCATCTCTTCTCTGTGTAACAGTCATTAGTTCCCCCTCATCTCCCCCAGTGTCACAGTCATTAGTGTCCCCTCATCCCCGTTTCATAGTCATTAGTGTCCCCTCATCTCCCACAGTGTCACAGTCATTAGGGTCCCCTCATCTCTTCTCTGTGTAACAGTCATTAGTTCCCCCTCATCCCCCCAGTGTCATAGTCATTACTGTCCCCTCATCTCTCCCAGTGTCACATTTATTACTGTCCCCTCATCTCCCCCAGTGTCATAGTCATTAGTGTCCCCTCATCTCCCCCAGTGTCATAGTCATTAGTGTCCCCTCATCTCCCCCAGTGTCACAGTCATTAGTGTCCCCTCATCTCCCCCCAGTGTCATAGTCATTAGTGTCCCCTCATCTCCCCCAGTGTCATAGTCATTAGTGTCCCCTCATCTCCCCCAGTGTCACAGTCATTAGTGTCCCCTCATCTCCCCCCAGTGTCATAGTCATTAGTGTCCCCTCATCTCCCACAGTGTCACAGTCATTAGGGTCCCCTCATCACTGCCGGGAGTGAGGAGGACAGAGCTGTCAGGGCGGACAGGACCACAGAGAACTAAAATTCCCGTCATCCACCTGCCCCTGTGTCACAGCCAATATTGTTCCCTCATCTCTCTGTGTGTCACTGTCATTAGTTCCCAATAATCCCCCTATGACAATTGCTGCCCCCTCACATTCCCAGTGTCACAGTCAATAGTGTCCTCTCATCTCCCCCCAACATAAATTACTGTCCCCTTATCTCTCCTGTGTCGAGTCATTAGTCCCTCCTCATCTATTTGCCCCCCCCCACAGTGTCACAATCATTACTGTCCCCTCATCTCTCCCTGTATCACAGTTATTAGTGTCCTCTCATCTCCCCCATCTCACAGTCATAACTGTCCCCTCCTCCCTCCTGTCTCACAGTCATTATTGTCCCCTCATCTTCCCCAGTGTCACATTTATTACTGTCCCCTCATCTCCCCCAGTGTCAGTCATTACTGCCCCCTCATATCACCCCCGTGTCACAATCATTTGTTTCCCCTGATCTCTCCCTGTGTTACATTTATTAGTGTCCTCTCACATCCCCCCCCCCATATCACTTTCATTACTGTCCCCTTATTTCCCCGTATCACAGTCATAACTGTCCCCTCCTCCCCGTGTCAGTCATTATTGTCCCCTCATCTTCCCAGTGTCACATTTATTAGTGTCCCCTCATCTCCCCAGTGTCACATTTATTACTGTCCCCTCATTTCTCCCCGTGTCACAGTCATTTGTGTCCCCTATCTTTCCCAGTGTCAGTCATTTCCTTTACCCTATCTCCCCTGTGTCACAGTCATTACTGTCCCCTTATCTCCCCTGTGTCCCCTCTTCTTCCCCAAAGAAGCTGCTGTATGCTCCACAGGAAGTTGTGTAGTTCTTTCCAGCCTGACCACTGTGCTCTCTGCTGCCACCTCTGTCCGTGTCAGGAACTGTGCAGAGCAGCATATGGGGATTACCTCCTGCTTCAAACAGTTCCTGACATGGACAGAGGTGTCAGCAGAGAGCAGTGGTCAGACCGGAAACATCTACACAACTTCCTGTGGAGCATATGTTTTGTCCCGACACCATATTTCATACTGTGCCTTGGTAGGGGGGTCCCCAAAGTCAGAGTCCCTAGGACTGTCGGGGTCCCCTTCCCTAGTTAGCCCCTAGTCACCCCTTAGTAAGTTAATATTTATAAGTTAATGACAATTATTGTAAATATGTAGATTTCATTACTCACTTGTTTGGTGTCGCAGGACCTTAGGTCATGTGACCCGTTCCTTAGAACACTATGGTATGTTGAAGGACCTTTGGTGGTCAGGTGATCACCCACAATCCTATGTAATGGTGAGTGACAGCTGACATGGACCAATCTAAAACGGCTCAGCCCCTGCCCATATAAAGGATCTGCGGCCATTGATCTCGCTCTTTCCTCCTGGGCTGCTGATCAGGTAGGATTTGCGCAGTTGTCATCGGCAACCACTAGGTCAAAGCCTTGCGGCCTCGGCCATAATCCAAATTGTGAGTTATTACAATTCCCTAAATCTGCGCAAGATCACTGGCCCTAAACCAACCCCTAAATCCAGCGGATCTCTGCAATCCAATTCTCCTACTCCAAGGAGAACTTACCGGTCCCAACCGACTGTCAGTCATTGCGTTGCTGTATACCGTATTTTTCGCCCTATAGGACGCTCCTGCGTATAAGTGGTAGCGGGGGAAAAGGAATCCGATCCTGGCGCTCACCCGTGCGGCAGCTGAGGAAATGATGTCAGGAGCCGTCATGAGGTAAAAGATGCACTTTATTTTGGATAAAGCAGGGACTACGCGTTGCGAGGGGACAGGCTCCCCTCTTCCTCAGGTCCAATCATAAGGGCTAGGGGGTAGGGCTTGTGTTTTAAAGGGAAAAAAGCCCGTGAATTTGGGTGCTCATAATCACAGAATACACAATAATGCAAAAAATAGCAGACAAATACATAATATATAAGGATCGTGAGCGATACAAACATGTGGGGCACAGAATGTTACAAAGGCCCCGTGTGAAAACAAAAGATAGGATACGTTCTATATTTAGTATAGTTTCATGCACCAAGTATTGGGCAGTGATACTATACGACATGGTGCACACGAAGTCCCAGTGGTATGGGGCCATGGACAGACGGTGCACTTAGTCGCTGTTCAGGCATGGCAGGGACAAACCTCTGGATGGGAGACATAGGAACCGACAATCCAAGCCCTTCCATTGAATCCAGATGATTTGAGGTGGGTACATGGTTTAGGCAGAAAATAGGCTGGCAGACCTAAGGGGGTGGTAATGTCTATAGCTTGATATTAGCAGATGAGCTCAGTTGCCTCATTCAGACCCCTAGGGTGAAGTGTCTGGAGGCAGTAAATCCAGAACATCTCTTTTTTGTTCAGTATTGCAGACCTGTTGTCCGCACCAATGGGGATCTGCTCAATTGGTGTGATGGTAATTGGGTTAGGGATGTCCTTATGATGAATACTGGTATGTCTGGATAAGCTGTGGAGGAGAAAACCTTTTCTTATATTCGTCCTGTACTGGTTCAAGCGTATGTGAAGTGGTTGTGTGGTCCGACCAATGTATTGTTTGCCACATATACAGTTTATCAGGTAGACCACGTAAGATGATTGGCAGGTCATGCGGGATTTAAGGTGGAACGTGGCACCCGTTGCGGTGCTCGTAATGGTTGATTGCTTATGGCAGATGGTAGTGCAGCATAAACATCTGGGATGACCACATTTAAAGGCTCCATTCTTCGTGGTCATGGTATTGAAGGTACCCCCTATGGTTAGATGTTTTTTCTTTTTCTTACCACGGCTAGGGGCGATCAGATTGCGTAGAGTAGGAGCCCTACGGTACGTAAACCTAGGTTTATCTGGAATTATTCCAGAGAGATGGGGATCTGATTTCAGAACATTCCAGTGTTTGTTGATGATTTGTTGTATAATTCTGTGGCCTCCAGAGTATGTGGTAATAAAATTCAATGTTGGATTATTTCTGTCTGACTTTGCCTGTTTCCTTTTTCTGGGGCCAGGAGATATGGGTACTGGTGTAATTTCATTCCCCTTTGTTTCCAAGGGATGGACTAGGGAAACAACAGGATCCATCGCTGCTGGAGAGCCACCCAAGCCGAGGATCCTGCTTCAGGAACCGGTAGGCAATCTTCCTGAGTCAATTTGAGGGTTCTCTGGTATGCATCCCTAACCAGCTGTTTGGGATAGCCCTTTTCGTGGAAGCGATCTTTCAAGATTCCTGCTTGTTCTTTGAATGTTTTTTCTTCGGCACAGTTTTTTCTAATCCTGCGGAATTGGCCGTACGGAATATTCCGTTTCCATTTCTTGTGATGTCCACTCTGGAAAGGAATATAACTGTTTGAATCCACTGGTTTGAAAAACGTGGACGTAGTAATCCGATTCTCAGTGTGAGTTATCTGTAAATCCAGGAACTCTATGGATGTTCTGGAGATGTTGGGGGTCAGTTTGATACCCCAGGTGTTTTCGTTGATTTGCTGCACTAGGGTGGAGATAGAATCAATGTCCCCCTTCCAAAGAAAGAACAAATCGTCTATATACCTCCGGTATATAGACACGTGTTTGGAAAAAAGGGGGTTGGGGGTAATGAAGCTACCCTCGAAGCACCCCATAAAGAGGTTAGCATAGGAGGGGGCCACGTGGGTCCCCATCGCTGTGCCTCTCGTCTGATGGTATGTCCTGCCGTCATATGTAAAGTAAAAAAGTTATTTTCCAATATCATCTGGAGACACTCCATAAGAAAGGATACCTGTGCAGGGGGAATCCGTGTGTCCCCTTCGAGATGTGTTCTAGTACTTGCCAGGCCCAGATCGTGCCTAATGTTAGTATAGAGTGCTGTGACATCCATTGTCACTAGCACCATATCGTCCTCCCATGCCTGGCTCTTCAGGATGCTGATCAGATCGTCCGAGTTCTTCAGGTAGCTGGGCAGCTTTTTAACATAGGGCTGCAATATAAGGTCTAGGTATTGAGACATATTGCTGGTAGCGCTATTGATACCCGAGATGATCGGTCTCCCCGGGGGGCATTGCTCATTCTTGTGTACCTTAGGTAGATGGTAGTAGTAGGGTACACTGGGGCTGGGTATGAGGAGGAATTTCCTCTCCTTCTTATTGATCACCTTCTTCTTCAGACCTTCACTCACCAGGATAGATATTTTTTGTTGTAGCTCTGGAAAGGGGTCTCCCTGTACTTGTTGGTAGTAAGTAGTGTCTCCCAGGATGTTCATTGCTTCCTTATGATAATCCTCCAGATCCTGTAATACAATCCCCCCCCCCTCCTTTGTCCGCCGAGCGGATTACAATGTTGGTGTTTTCTTTCAGGGATTTTAGGGCTCTGTGTTCCACTGGGGTAAATTTTCCCTCCTGGGATACACAGGTGATCTTGTCCGGTAGGGTCCGAAAGTCATTGGCAACCAGATCGTGGAAAGTCTTAAGAAGGTGCCCCTGGCTGTTGATGGGGTAAAATTTACTTTTGGTTTTGACATCTGGATGTATCCCAGGTAATGTCTCTTCCATCTCTGGATTGGGATTTTTGGTGGCCAGTGCAAAATGACGTTGTAACGTCAAGCATCTTGTGAATCCATGTAGGTCCAAAAAAAGCCCAAATTTGTCAGGGTTATTGTGAGGGCAGTAAGACAGACCCTTTTGCAGGAGCAGGTGTTCACCCGTATTCAGGATGTGACTGGATAGATTGAAAATCTTAATTGTGGATCCAGTCCCTGACCTGTTGGCTAGGTCTATTGTGGGCATATAAGACGCGCCCAATTTATAGGTGCAAAATCTAAAAAAATAAAGATTTTGAACCCAATAGTTGTCTTCAACCTGCGGACCTCCAGATGTTGCAAAACTACAACTCCCAGCATGCCCGGACAGCCAACGGGTGTCCGGGCATGCTGGGAGTTGTAGTTTTGCAACATCTGGAGGTCCGCAGGTTGAAGACCACTGCATAGGAGGTAATACTCACGTGTCCCCGCCGCTCCGGACCCGTCACCGCTGCCCTGGATGTCGCTCCATCGCTGTCGCCGTGTCCCTGTCGCTCCGGAACGTCTCTGCTGCCGGCCGGGTATCCTCGCTCTCCGTCGCCGCCATCATGTCGTTACGCACGCCGACGCACGTACGCGACGTCGTGATGACAAGGAAGGAGAGCGCCGGCCATACAGGGGATCCCTGAACGGAGAAGACACCGAGGAGGCAGATAAGGTCCCTCCCGGTGTCCTGTAAGCACTAACCTGGCTATTCAGTCGGGCTGTTCGGGACGCCGCGGTGAAATCGCTGAACAGCCGGGTTAGTGTCACTTTCCCTTCAGACGCGGTGGTCAGCTTTGATCGCAGCATCTGAAGGGTTAATACAGGGCATCACCGCGATCAGTAATGTCCTGTATTAGCCGCGGGTCACGGCCGTTGATGGCTGCAGGGACCGCCGCGATAGGGGTGTATTCGCCGTATAAGACGCACCGACTTTTTCCGCCCAGTTTTGGGGAAGAAAAAGTGCGTCTTATACGGCGAAAAATACGGTATATAGACTCTGTTATCTGGACTGTTACCGTTACTGCATGTACAGAAAATCTTCAGTAAAGTTTCTGCAAGTTCTCCAGTTCAGCAGCGGTTGTGGACAATCCGTTATTCTACACTCACCTATCGCTCTTGGGAAGGGCGGCGATAGGCCCAGCATTACCTCAGAGTTTTAACCCCCACCCTGGCGTCACGAGTGACAAGGGTTAAATTAAACCCTCATATACTACAGCAACACCCCAACTACCCTACACCCCCCAAGGCTTACCACACATACAGCAGCTAATAAGTACTGGAAGGATTAAGATTTTTATATAAAAGTAATTTACAGATCTGTTTAACTTTCTGGCACCAGTTGAACTGATAACATTTGTTTTCCTCCGAACCACCCCTTCAACCCCTTAACGACGCAGGACGTATATTTACGTCCTGCGCCAGCTCCCGCGATATGAAGCGGGATCGCCGCGGCGTCCCGAACAGCTTACAGGACACCGGGAGGGCCCTTACCTTCCTTCTCGGTGTCCGATCGACGAATGACTGCTCCGTGCCTGAGATCCAGGCAGGAGCAGTCAAGCGCCGATAATGCTGATCACAGGCGTGTTAATACACGGCAGTGATCTGTGTAGAAGATCAGTGTGTGTAGTGTTATAGTCTCCTATGGGATAACAATGATCAGTGTGTGCAGTGTTATAGGTCCCTATGGGATAACAATGATCAGTATAAGAGATCAGTGTGTGCAGTGTTATAGGTCCCTGTGGGATAACAATGATCAGTATAAGAGATCAGTGTGTGCAGTGTTATAGGTCCCTATGGGATAACAATGATCAGTATAAGAGATCAGTGTGTGCAGTGTTATAGGCCCCTATGGGATAACAATGATCAGTATAAGAGATCAGTGTGTGCAGTGTTATAGATCCCTATGGGATAACAATGATCAGTATAAGAGATCAGTGTGTGCAGTGTTATAGGTCCCTATGGGATAATAATGATCAGTATAAGAGATCAGTGTGTGCAGTGTTATAGGTCCCTATGGGATAACAATGATCAGTATAAGAGATCAGTGTGTGCAGTGTTATGTGTCCCTATGGGATAACAATGATCAGTATAAGAGATCAGTGTGTGCAGTGTTATGTGTCCCTATGGGATAACAATGATCAGTATAAGAGATCAGTGTGTGCAGTGTTATAGATCCCTATGGGATAACAATGATCAGTATAAGAGATCAGTGTGTGCAGTGTTATAGGTCCCTATGGGACAATAATGATCAGTATAAGAGATCAGTGTGTGCAGTGTTATAGGTCCCTATGGGATAACAATGATCAGTATAAGAGATCAGTGTGTGCAGTGTTATGTGTCCCTATGGGATAACAATGATCAGTATAAGAGATCAGTGTGTGCAGTGTTATAGGTCCCTATGGGATAACAATGATCAGTATAAGAGATCAGTGTGTGCAGTGTTATAGTCCCCTATGGGACCTATAACACTGCAAAAAAAAGTAAAAAAAAAGGGTTAATAAAGGTCATTTAACCCCTTCCCTAATAAAAGTTTGAATCACCCCCCTTTTCCCATAAAAAAAATAAAACAGTGTAAAAAAATAAATAAATAAACAAACATGTGGTATCGCCACGTGCGTAAATGTCCGAACTATAAAAATATCATTAATTAAACCGCACGGTCAATGGCGTACGCGCAAAAAAATTCCAAAGTCAAAAAAAGCGTATTTTTGGTAACTTTTTATACCATTAAAAAATTTATAAAAAGTGATCAAAAAGTCTGATCAAAACAAAAATCATACCACTAAAAACTTCAGATCACAGTGCAAAAAATGAGCCCTCATACCCCCCTGTACGTGAAAAAATAAAAAAGTTATAGGGGTCAGAAGATGACATTTTTAAACGTATAAATTTTCCTGCATGTAGTTATGATTTTTTTCAGAAGTGCGACAAAATCACCTATATAAGTAGGGGATCATTTTAACCGTATGGACCTACAGAATAAAGATAAGGCGTAATTTTTACCGAAATATGCACTGCGTAGAAACGGAAGCCCCCAAAAGTTACAAAATGGTGTTTTTTCTTCGATTTTGTCGCACAATGATTTTTTTTCCGTTTCGCCGTGAATTTTTGGGTAAAATGACTGATGTCACTGCAAAGTAGAATTGGCGACGCAAAAAATAAGCCATAATATGGATTTTTAGTTGGAAAATTGAAAGGGTTATGATTTTTAAAAGGTAAGGAGGAAAAAACGAAAGTGCAAAAACTGAAAAACCCCTGAGTCCTTAATGGGTTAAAGATGCAGGGTTTTTTCGTTTCTGCACTTTTGTTTTTTCCTCATCACCTTCTAAAAAATCATAAGACTTAAAATTTTGCACCTACAGACCCATATGGACTTTTTTTTTTTGCGCCACCAATTGTACTTTGTAATGACATCAAACTTACAGCGAAACCAGAAAAAAAATATTTATGGGACAAAATTGGAAAAAAAACGCCATTTTGTAACTTATGGGGGCCTTCCAATTCTATGCAGTGCACTTTTCTGTAATAATTACCTCTTATCTTTATTCTGTAGGTCCAGACGGTTACCAGGATACCCAATTTATATAGGTTTTATTTTATTTTACTACTTAAAAAAATTATAACTACATGCACCAAAATTAGTATGTGTAAAAGTGTCCTCTTCTGACCCCTATAACTTTTTTATTTTTCCATATACCGGGCGGTATGAGGACTCATATTTTGCGCCGTTATCTGAAGTTTTTAGCGGTACCATGATTGGTTACATCTGACTTTTTGATCGCTTTTTATAATTTTTTTACAGTATACAAAGTGACCAAAAATACGCAATTTTGGACTTTTGGAATTTTTTTTTACGTGTACGCCATTGACCGTGCGGTTTAATTAACATTATATTTTTATAGTTCGGACATTTACGCACGCGGCGATACCACATATGTTTATTTTTATAATGTTTACATATTTTTTATATGGAATTTGGGAAAAGAGGGGTGATTCAAAATTTTTATATGGAAGGGGTTAATGGGTGTTTTTTTTAAAACTTCTTATTCAACTTTTTTATTTATTTATTTTTTATTTATTTTTTTACACTTTATTAGTCCCTTAGGGGACTTTTAGTAGGAATCAGTAAATTCCTTATACAGATCAATGTGGTTCCATAGAACCACATTGATCTGTGTGCTCTGCGATCGATTGATAAAGCCTGGTTCAGCCAGGATCTATCAATCACAGAGCCGGGACAGGGACGGAAGCAGAGGTAAGCCCTCCGGCTACCTCCACAGTCATGGGTGGGCAAGGGGGGGGGGGTATCCACCCCGCCCCAAAGGATAAGGGATAAGATGTCTGATCGCGGGGGGCCCGCTGCTGGGACCCCCCGCGATCTCCCCATAGAATACGGGTGCTGCGTCTCCAGTTTCGGAAACCTTCGGGTTTTCGGGACTGGGGACGTGATGTCGCGCCACGCCCCCTCCATTCATGTCTATGGGAGGGGGCGTGACAGTCGTCACGCCCCCTCCCATAGACATGAATGGAGGGCGGGAGATGGGACATTAGAGGGGAATGTGACATTAAGAGGGATGTGATAAAGGGGGTATATGTGACAAGGAGATGTGACATTGGGGGGGGGGCATAAAATGGGGGGGGGGGATAGAAATGAAATGGAGGGAGAATGGACATAATTTTGGGGGATTTCACAATTTGTTTATTATATTTACCTCCATAATCGCAGATCTTGCCCCCGTCGTGCAGCCCCCGTCGTAGACATCTACACTATAATACTGAAAAGAAAAGTGAGGCACAAAATTGTGAAGACAAAACTGCAGCGTTTTATTGTCCACCCTGAGACACGGTCTACAAAGTCTCTAATGAGATCACTGGATCCGCTAGGTCTCCGTATCCCCCGTGTGATCCCGTCGATGTCTAATAAGAGACGACTGGTAGCGGAAGGTTTTGCTGCAGTTATTGCACTTGAAGGGCCTCTCCCCTGTATGGATCCTCTGATGGATCACCATGTTAGACTGCTGAGTGAACTGCTTCCCGCATTCCGTGCAGGTATACGGACGCTCTCCGGTGTGTATTCTCCGATGGACGGTCAGCTTGGACAACTTGAGGAAACTCTTGCCGCACTCGGAGCACACATAGGGCTTCTCTCCTGTGTGAGTTTTCCTGTGCTCCGTCAGACGGGACCATTGAATGAAGGCCTTGTCACATAGGGAGCACTTGAAGGGACGTTCCCCGGTGTGCGTACGCAGGTGGACAACCAGCTTAGACTTTTCGAGGAAGCATTTGTTACACTCGGTGCAGCTATACTTCTTATCTGGAAGTAAAAGGGCACCTAAATACTCGCTCAGGGGTGACCGTGGAAGATAGTCCTCCTCACAGTCCTGCACATCTTCTGGAGGACTTGTGAGGTCTGCTGGTGGTACCATGGATAAGGAGCGCGTTGTTGGGTCTGGGGTTGGTGGCACCACGTATAGGGAGCGCGTTGTTGGGTCTGGGGTTGGTGGCACCACGAATAGGGAGCGCGTTGTTGGGTCTGGGGTTGGTGGCACCACGAATAGGGAGCGCGTTGTTGGGTCTGGGGTTGGTGGCACCTCACAAGACGTCTTCTCAGGTTCATCAGGTGGTTGAGGCTCATGAACTTTAAGATGGAGTTTGAGGCTTGAGTGTTGAGTGAAGGCTTTGTCACACTGAGTGCACTTGTAAGGCTTTTCCCCCGTGTGGGTTCTTTGGTGGACCATCATAGTGTAGTGGTAGCTAAACATCTTCTTGCAGTCATTACACTTGAAAGGTTTCTCTCCCGTGTGAGTCCTCTGATGGACTACGAGGTTGGATTGTTGGCTGAAACTCTTGTCGCACTCCGTGCACTTGTACGGTCGTTCTCCGGTGTGGATCCGGAGGTGGACGATGAGTTTGGACATCTTGATGAAGCTCTTGTCGCATTCGGTGCACTGATACGGTCGGTCACCGCTATGCGTCCTCTGATGTTCCACCAGGTTTGACGGGTAATGGAATGTCTTATCGCATTGGTCGCACTTATGGGGTTTCCCCCCGGTGTGGATCCTCAGATGTTCCTTCAGGTGGGACCTCTTGGTGAAGCCTTTCCCGCACTCATTACATTTGAAGGGTTTCTCTCCAGTGTGCGACCTTTGGTGCTCGACCAGCTTGGATTGTTGGGTGTAACTTTTCTCGCACTCCGTGCACTGGAATGGTCTCTCCTCTACGTGACATCTCTTGTGCATCATCAGCTGGGATCTCTTCTGGAAGCTCTTGCTACATTCGGGGCATTTGAAGAGCTTCTCGCCGGTGTGCGTCTTCTGGTGCAGAGAGAGGACGGATTGGTTACTGAAGGACTTATCACAGTTATTACATTGGAATGTCCGTCCTGTCGGGGGTGCGGGCGGAGGGGTCACCACAGGAACCTGCTTCACAACCTCATGCACATCCCAAGTCTGAACTCTTCCTTCCTTATGGGTTTTCTTATGCGCTTCAAGGAGGGACCAGCTGCCGAATACGGCCCTACAGTCGGGGCACCTGTGCACCTTCCTAATGTCCTGAGATCTTCTCGTCTCGCGGACCTCATCGCCATTCACGAGATGTTTCGGAAAGCGGAACGTGGCTTCTCTTATGTCTTTGGCATCTCTTCCTAATTCTTCATCTTGAATGTAAAAGAGAAAATGCATATATTAATGGGGAGATGCCAATGGGGAACCCCACCCTAGTGTTCAATAGTGCACCCTAAAAACAGGACGGGAAGAAGGGTCCCAAATACATATAACGCTAGAAACACATCTGTAGTTCAGTTTTGGGCTGGAAAACGGAATCGGACAGTTTGTTGCATGGCGGACACCAAGGGAGACCCACAGACCCCATCGACTTTATTGGGGTCCAGGTTTTCATCTGTTGTCCGTCATTTCACTTTACTATAAGCAGATGAAGTAGTACAGTGGTCCCTCAAGTTACAATATTAATCGGTTCCAGGACGACCATTGTAGGTTGAAACCATTGTATGTTGAGACCAGAACTCTATGGAAACCTGGTAATTGGTTCTGAAGCCACCAAAATGTCATCAAAAAATAGGAAAAGGGGAGGATTAAAGAAAAATAAGTAGATAACTAATAGAGATAAAGCAAATCCTTACATATAAAAGTAATAAAGATCTGCTGGGAGCTGTAATCACTGTCTATGTCAGTGTTTCCCAAGCAGGGAGCCTCCAGCTGTTGCAAAACTACAACTCCCAGCATGCCCGGACAGCCGCTGGCTGTCCGGGCATGCTGGGAGTTGTAGTTTTGAAACAGCTGGAGGCACCCTGGTTGGGAAACAATGGTTTATGTAGAGGACCGGAGCTTCTTCAGGGTCCTATACAGTACACACAGTGTCCCAAATGGAGCCGCCCTCACCTGGTGTCCAAAAGGAGCAGCTAACCCTGGCACAGGTAAGGAGTAGTACAGAACTTGTAATTCCTCCGCGTACTGTAGAGGGCGCTACCAGACACCAGTCAGTGCATACACTTCAGTAATAGAGGTAAAGAGTACAGAACATGTAATACCTCCCTGTACTGTAGGGGGCGCTACCAGACATCAGTCAGTGCATACACTTCAGTAATACAGGTAAAGAGTACAGAACATGTAATACCTCCCTGTCCTGTAGGGGGCGCTACCAGACACCAGTCAGTGCATACACTTCAGTAATACAGGTAAAGAGTACAGAACATGTAATACCTCCCTGTCCTGTAGGGGGCGCTACCAGACACCAGTCAGTGCATACACTACAGTAATACAGGTAAAGAGTACAGAACATGTAATACCTCCCTGTCCTGTAGGGGGCGCTACCAGACACCAGTCAGTGCATGCACTTCAGTAATAGAGGTGATTTCCCAGTAAAATGCCCATTCTGATTGGTCAGTTGCTCCAGTTGTGACACGTTTTACAGATCTAGACTGTCTGTACATTGTATGTTGAGTCTGGTTTCAAGTTACAATGGTCCAGAAAAGACCATTGTATGTTGAAACTATTGTATGTTGAGGCCATTGTAAGTTGAGGGATCACTGTACTGCGTGCAGCATTTTTTTTGGGGGGGGGGTTTGAACGGATTCTGCGAAGGAACCTCGGATAGCCTAAGCAGTCGTCTCAAACTGTGGCCCTCCAGATGTTGCAAAACTTTAACTCACAGCACACCCGGACACTAAAAGGATGCACACTGTCCCTGAAAGGTAAATCAAGGCTTCCCTCTAATCTTATCACTTAGTGCAGAGGTCTTCAAACTGCTGTCCTCCAGCTGTTGCAAAACTTCAACTCCCAGCATGTTTATATTTTTGTGCTTTAATGTTTATTATTAAATATTAATTAAATTAACTATAAAAAAAGACAAAAAAAAAAGCCTTCAGCTGTCCGGTCATGCTGGGAGCTGTAGTTTTGCAACAGCTGAAGGCACCTTGGATGGGAAACACTACCATAGCACATACATATATCTAGATATAGATGTTCCCAAAAGAAGACAACAGATGAAGCTCACAGCTCAGCCTCCCCCTCCCCTTTAGAAAAAAAGAAAAGAAAAAGGTCACAGAGCACACCCAGTAACATTCTCCATTCAAGTGAATGGGGCAGCTCCTGTCTATTGTGGCCTATGCCCATGTTGCTTGTATTAAAGCATATCACTAAAATTTCTCCACCCGTAAGACTAGTATTTCCTAACCAGTGTGCTTCCAGCTGTTGCAAAACTGCAACTCCCAGCATGCCCGGACAGCCTTCGGCTGTCTGGGCATGCTGGGAGTTGTAGTTTTGCAACAGCTGGAGGCAACCTGGTTGGAAAACACTAAAGTATTAACATATATCAGGATATTGATGTTCCCTGCAATTGTCACTTCCGATACGGCTTACGTATAGATCGCTCGAACGAGTCACTTACCCAAACGAAATCCGAAATAATTGGTGATAGACGATTCGCGATCGGGACGGCTCCTTGGCGGGGGAGGGACCCGGGGATACTGGTATCCTGCCATAGAGATAGAGAGGGAATTAACACCCAGGACAACACTAACTGATTATCAGGACTGTAACAATGTCCGCCCCCTTACCCAAAGACAACACCACCTCCAGGTTCTCCCGCATGACCTCTCTGTACAGAGCTTTCTGCCACTCCTCTAGATGGCGCCATTCGTCCTCCGAGAAATACACCGCCACCTCATCAAAGGATACGGGGACCTGGAATATGACGGAGAAACCCTTACTACCAGTTATACCTTTGCAGGGGCTGCAGTGACCTGCGCAGTAGAGACGCGGCAGGAATGCGCCATTTATAAGTGGGTGTGGTCACAAAAATAAGGGTGTGGAAATGCAAATAGGAACTGTGGTAAGATATTGCAATCTTTTCTACAGCGTCAGTTCAGGTGAGTGGATAAAATCTTAAATCCTAAAATCTAGTACCGCACGGACATTGCCGTTCCCATAGACGGCAATGTATTCTGCCTAAAGACCGTGATCACTAAAAATCCGTCATGTGCAGTCTTCAGCGGAATCCCATTGACAGCAATGGGATTCTGCTGCTGCGGAATTTCTAAGCGCAATTTTTAAAGGGGTACTCCGGTGAAAACCTTTTTTCTTTTAAATCAACTGGTGGCAGAAAGTTAAACATGTTTGTAAATTACTTCTATTAAAAAATCTTAATCCTTCCTGTTCTTATTAGCTGCTGAATACTACAGAGGAAATTCTTTTCTTTTTGGAATGCTCTCTGATGACATCACGAGCACAGTGCTCTCTGCTGACGTTATTATAATAATAATAACGCTTTATTTATTGTTGTCCTTAATGGGATTTGAACCCAAGTCCCCAGCACTGCAAGGCAGCAGTGCTAACCACTGAGCCACCATGCTGCCCTTAGCATACATCTGCCATGCATGGTTGCTAAAATGGGCAGAGATGTCAGCAGAGAGCACTGTGGTCGTGATGTCATCAGTGTTCCAAAAAGAAAGGAATTTCCTCTGTAGCATTCAGCAGCTAATAAGTACTGGAAGGATTAATATTTTTTAATAGAAGTAATTTACAAATATGTTTAACTTTCTGCCACCAGTTGATTTAAAAGAAAAAAGGTTTTCACCGGAGTACCCCTTTAAGCGGAACCTAGCCTAAGAGTCTGAGCAAAAATGTGTGTGTGTGTATATATAGAAAGCAAAATCATCGGTAGTTGCAGTATCTTGTAATGACCTTTTTTATTGAACTAACAAGATTATGTAGAGAAGCTTTCGGGATTCCTCCCTTTATCAAGTCATAAGCATTTCTGAGCTCACAAGGAGAAAACACACGTTCTATCTCACACAATATACAGGGTTAAAACAACATATGTGGAGAATGGACATTAAGTTGGGCCATAAATTGTATAGCTATAGGAGGATAGATACAGATAAGGATGAGGGGGGGGGCTGGAGGGCAGAGGTGAGAATGGTGGTTACGCTGGACAGAGGAGAAAGGACAATTTTACTACAGGACCATAGACTGAAGATAAGACTTAGACAGGGGAGGGGGAGCAGGGGTGTGATGGTGTCAGAGCAGGGAGAGGGAAGACAGTTTAGCAAAGGTTATAGGAAATTTTGATAATGGGATAAGAAACTTAAATCCACATTAAGTCCTCTGTTCTTGGAGTCATAAAAAACTATCATTTTGGCTTCAAATGTCTTTCTTTCCTGGGTGTTCTTGAAGTTTCCTTTCAGGATCTTGATTTTGAGGTCCGGTAGGGAGGGACCTGTTTGGGTGAAATGATACAATGCACCAAGTGTGACCTGGGATGTTACATTGTGTGACCAGTCAGCCACTCAATAAAAGGATGAACCTCCACAGATCGGCCATCAACAACCATAGAGAAAAGGACTATCGCACCCCAGTTGGACACAATTTCACTCAAACAGGTCCCTCCCTACAGGACCTCAAAATCAAGATCCTGAAAGGAAACTTCAAGAACACCCAGGAAAGAAGGACATTTGAAGCCAAAATGATAGTTTTTTATGACTCCAAGAACAGAGGACTTAATGTGGATTTAAGCTTCTTATCCCATTATCAAAATTTCCTATAACCTTTGCTAAACTGTCTTCCCTCTCCCTGCTCTGACACCATCACACCCCTGCTCCCCTCCCCTGTCTAAGTCTTATCTTCAGTCTATGGTTCTATAGTAAAATTGTCCGTCCAGCGTAACCACTATTCTCACCTCTGCTCTCCAGCCCCCCCCCCCATACTTATCTGTATCTATCGTCCTATTGCTATACAATTTATGGCCCAACTCAATGTCCATTCTCCACATATGTTGTTTTAACCCCTGCATATTTTGTGAGATAGAACGTGTGTTTTCTCCTTGTGAGCTCAGAAATGCTTATGACTTGATAAAGGGAGGAATCCCGAAAGCTTCTCTACATAATCTTGTTAGTCCAATAAAAAATGTTATTACAAGATCCTGCAACTACCAATGAGATATATATATATATATATATATATATATATATATATATATATATAATCCATAAATACATACCGTAGTATATTTTTTGGGGGGGAAAAAGTTGGTGCGTCTTATACGCCGAATACACCCCTATCGTGGCGGTCCCTGCGGCCATCAACGGCTGGGACCCGCGGCTAATACAGGACATCACCGATCGCGGTGATGCCCTGTATTAACCCTTCAGATGCGGCGATCAAAGCTGACCGCTGCGTCTGAAGGGAAAGTGACACTAACCCGGCTGTTCAGTTGGGCTGTTCGGGATCGCCATGATTTCACCGCGGCGTCCCGAACAGCCCGACTGAATAGCCGGGTTAGTGCTTACAGGACACCGGGAGGGACCTTACCTGCCTCCTCGGTGTCTTCTCCGTTCAGGGATCCCCTGTATGGCCGGCGCTCTCCTTCCTCGTCATCACATCGTCGCGTACGTGCGTCGGCGTGCGTTACGACGTGATGGCGGCGACGGAGAGCGAGGATACCCGGCCGGCAGCAGAGACGTTCCGGAGCGACGGGGACACGGCGACAGCGATGGAGATTGTGAGTATTACCTCCTATGCAGTGGTCTTCAATCTGCAGACCTCCAGATGTTGCAAAACTACAACTCCCAGCATGCCCGGACAGCCAACGGCTGTCCGGGCATGCTGGGAGTTGTAGTTTTGCAACATCTGGAGCTCCACAGGTTGAAGACCACTATTGGGTTCAAAATCGTAATTTTTTTAGATTTTGCACCTATAAATTGGGTGCGTCTTATACGCCGGTGTGTCCTATAGGGCGTATAACTGGCACCATGAGCCAGTTAAAAAATATATTTTTTTTTTTTTTTTTTTTTGCTTTTGGGTGTTGACTGTGCAGGATCAGGAATGTGATCGTTTTTGTGTAATTTCGTTCAGAGCCCCATTGAAGTCATTGGGACTCTGATTTGGAAAACGCAGAAATTCTGCTCGAATTCCGTGCAAATTCTGCAAATCTGCCAAAAATCCGCACAATTTCCACCATGGTTACGTAGACTAAAGAACCATAAAAATTTTTTTTTTAAATCATAGAAGCAAAACACATGCACCCCATGTGTATGCAAGCAAAAAATAACACCACCAAAGGGGATCGCAGTAAAGAGAAGACGGCTCTGCAGAAAATGAAAAATGTTACAGAAAGTAGGAACGTGATAATTTAATAGTTCGGACAATTCCGCATGCGCCATTACCAAATATGTTGGGGTTTTTTAATAATTTTTTTTTTTTTTTTTTATTGTAATCATTATTAATTCTATTATAAATATTGATATTAGAGATGAGTGAAGTTATAGTAATTCGATTCGTCACCAACTTCTCGGCTCGGCGGTTGCTGACTTTATCCTGCATAAATTAGTTCAGCTTTCAGGTGCTGCGGTGGCTGGAAAAGGTGGATACAGTCCTAGGAAAGAGTCTCCAGCCACCGGAGCACCTGAACGCTGAACTAATATATATATATATGTGTGTGTATGTGTATATATATATATATATATATATATATATATATATATATATATATAATGATTTTCTTATGATTTTTATATATATATATATATATATATATATAACTTTTTTTTTTTTTTTTTTTTTTTTAAGGACACAAACGTTTACATTACATTTACATTGAACTATTAAATTGGCGCTCTGTTAGTGCCGGCTATGATGGTGCGGCAGGCACGGTCATGTGACTTCTCGTACCTTGCGGGTGTGATGTCGTCATGGCGTTTACGTGGAGGCTCTCTTTAGGACAGTGTCTTCCAAACTGTGGACCTGCAGCTGTTGCAAAACTACAACTCCCAGCATGCCCGGACAGCCGTTGGCTGTCCGGGCATGCTGGGAGTTGTAGTTTTGCGATAGATCGCATTCACCTATGCTTCCCACTGGCTGATAACAGGGAACAATAGATTGCACTGAATATAGACTATACCCTATGATGTATTCCCATCTGTCACATCTCAGCCTGCGGATTTACGCATCCCTCGTCATCGCAGGCAGTGAAGGGGTTAATACTCACCGTCCCCAGCGTCCCATCAACCATCATGGACCATCTGTAGGACACACATAGGGCGACCAAGGCTCCTCTGCACTGTGTGAACTGCAGCCTGTGGACTTTACATCACATGACCATCCACATCCTGCCAGCAGAGCAGCCAGGACTACATCTCCCACAATCCCTTGCAGCCTGGGACTGTACACTGGTCCAGCTCTGCTGCTGTACAAGGTCAGGCAGGGATATAAGGAAGCGTCTCTGTATACACTCTCTATAGGTGGAGCAGAGTCCAATGGGCACCAGAAGAAAAAAAAAACATGTACAGATACGTAGGAAAGCGGTGTCGCCTGCAACCTTAAAGCGCCATGCACACATGCGTTTTTTTATTTATTTATTTATTTATTTTTTGCAGTTTTTAAATACTATGAAGCATTTTTCATAGCACTATTTACTTTTTATTTTAATTTTGTAACGCATGGAGAGAAAAAAAAAAACTTAAATAAAAATTTTTTAAAAAACAACAAGACATAAAATAAAAAAATATCCAGAGAAACTGCAAACTTCACGTAAAAGGGGAAACTAAATATATAAAAGCAAATAATAAATATATAAATAAATAAAACATAAATAAATATAAAAAAAATTTGAAGAACGACTTACTGAGCGCATGCTGCATAACTACAAGACTTCACGAAAAGGAAAAAAAATATATAAAAGCAAATAATAAATATATAAATAAATAAATAAAACATGAATAAATATAAAAAAAAAATTGAAGAACAATATACTGAGCGCATGCTGCATAACCACAAGACTTCACAAAAAAGAATAAAAATGTTAGAAAAGCAAAAAATAAATAAATATTAAAGACACCAGAGGATCGACATATATTCAGAGCATGCTGCATAACCACAAGAGTTCACAAAAAAGAATAAAAATGTTATAAAAGCAAATAATAAACATATAAATAAATACATAAAACCTAAATAAATATAAAAAAAAATGAAGAACGACTTACTGAGCGCATGCTGCATAACCACAAGAGTTCACAAAAAAAAGAAAAATAATATTATAAAAGCAAAAAATTTATAAAATAGATATTAAAAAAAAAAACATAAAAACAGCACTCAGAGCGAGAAAATAAAACATACCCACCGGGTATGAAGCGTGCTCAGCTCGTGAGCACGCTTCAAATTGTGGTACCAGGACAGGTACAGGTACGCCCATGGTCCTTAACAAGTTAAAAGGGTAATCCGCCCCTAAACATCTTGTCCCCTATCCAAAGGGATAAGCAGGGCCGGCTCCACCTATAGGCAAAATAGGCTGCTGCCTAGAGCGCTCTTCTAATGGGAGCACCGCACTGCCCTCCGCAAGAAATGTATTTCTCCAGGTCCTGACAGACGCTAAACTGTTACCCCAGTAGTAAGGTGATTACATGAGGAGGAGGTTTGTTACAGTGTGTCACCCCAGTAGTAAGGTGATTACATGAGGAGGAGGTTTGTTACAATGTGTCACCCCAGTAGTAAGGAGATTATATGAGGAGGAGGTTTGTTACAGTGTGTCACCCCAGTAGTAAGGAGATTATATGAGGAGGAGGTTTGGTACAGTGTGTCACCCCAGTAGTAAGGAGATTATATGAGGAGGAGGTTTGTTACAGTGTGTCACCCCAGTAGTAAGGAGATTACATGAGGAGGAGGTTTGTTACAGTGTGTCACCCCAGTAGTAAGGAGATTATATGAGGAGGAGGTTTGTTACAGTGTGTCACCCCAGTAGTAAGGAGATTATATGAGGAGGAGGTTTGTTACAGTGTGTCACCCCAGTAGTAAGGAGATTACATGAGGAGGAGGTTTGTTACAGTGTGTCACCACAGAGTAAGGAGATTACATGAGGAGGAGGGGGTTTGTTACAGTGTGTCACCCCAGTAGTAAGGAGATTACATGACGAGGAGGGGGTTTGTTACAGTGTGTCACCCCATTAGTATGGAGATTATATGAGGAGGAGGTTTGTTACAGTGTGTCACCCCAGTAGTAAGGAGATTATATGAGGAGGAGGTTTATTACAGTGTATCACCCCAGTAGTAAGGAGATTACATGAGGAGGAGGTTTGTTACAGTGTGTCACCCCAGTAGTAAGGAGATTATATGAGGAGGAGGTTTGTTACAGTGTGTCACCCCAGTAGTGAGATTATATGAGGAGGAGGTTTGTTACAGTGTGTCACCCCAGTAGTAAGGAGATTACATGAGGAGGAGGTTTGTTACAGTGTGTCACACCAGTAGTAAGGAGATTACATGAGGAGGAGGGGGTTTGTTACAGTGTGTCACCCCATTAGTATGGAGATTATATGAGGAGGAGGTTTGTTACAGTGTGTCACCCCAGTAGTAAGGAGATTACATGACTAGGAGGTTTGTTACAGTGTGTCACCCAAGTAGTAAGGAGATTACACGAGGAGGAGGGGGTTTGTTACAGTGTGTCACCCCAGTAGTAAGGAGATTACATGAGGAGGAGGTTCGTTACAGTGTGTCACCCCAGTAGTAAGGAGATTACATTAGGAGGAGGTTTGTTAGTGTGTCACTCCAGTAGTAAGGAGATTACACGAGGAGGAGGTTTGTTACAGTGTGTCACTCCAGTAGTAAGGAGATTACATGAGGAGGAGGTTTGTTACAGTGTGTCACTCCAGTAGTAAGGAGATTACATGAGGAGGAGGTTTGTTAGAGTGTGTCACCCCATTAGTATGAAGATTATATGAGGAGGAGGTTTGTTACAGTGTGTCACCCCAGTAGTAAGGAGATTACATGACTAGGAGGTTTGTTACAGTGTGTCACCCCAGTAGTAAGGAGATTACATGACTAGGAGGTTTGTTACAGTGTGTCACCCAAGTAGTAAGGAGATTACATGAGGAGGAGGAGGAGGTTTGTTACAGTGTGTCACCCCAGTAGTAATGAGATTACATGAGGAGGAGGTTTGTTACAGTGTGTCACCCCAGTAGTAATGAGATTACATGAGGAGGAGGTTTGTTACAGTGTGTCACCCCAGTAGTAAGGGAATTACATGAGGAGGAGACCACAGCCATCACGCTCCCTCCATTCATATCTATGGGAGGAGGTGTGACAGTTTTGGATAGGGGATAACATGTTTAGGGGTGGGGTACCCCTTAAACGTTTGAAATAAATACTGCAGTAAATGCCACAATGTGAATTCTGCCCTGAAATGAATGTGGCCGGCGGCGGTTCATGTTCTCCACTGGATGCCGGCGCATTTCTACAACATTTTCATGCATCATGTGATCTGCATTATCCTGTGTGATCTGCTGTGGTCACTGACCTCCTTGTAGAAGCTGTCCGGGCATGCTGGGAGTTGTAGTTTTGCAACAGCTGGAGAGCGACGGATTGTTGACGATGCTGTAATCAGTCTCACAGGGGGTCTCGTTGTTGATGTTGTTTTTATGGTGTTAACTTGTTGCATGATTTGTCTTTAGACGCTTTTTAAAAAAAAATTCTGTATCTACGCCATAGTCTGGGCGACTTATTGCAGTCATCGGGACTTCATCACGTGGGGCTTATTGCTCAATTTGTCACAAATCTCCACCGGCTGATACCTGGCCCACGAAACTGCCTGTGGACGGCCTTTGTAAAACGTCGCACATTGTGGCGCAACGGATTAAAAAGTTGCAAAAAAAGTTGCATCAGTGTAATCTACAAAAACAATTGTCTACTAGCTCCGTATTTCTCACATGCCGTGGAACCATTTCATAACTTTGGCGCTCGTACACATTACAAAGGAATGGAAAAATCGTTTACCTGCGACATTCAGGATAAATCCCCCCCCCCCATTGTTTTCTATCTGACTCCCTGCAGAGCGCTCCTCTCCTCCGTGCTGCGACTACGTGATACCGCCCCCCTCGCATTCTCTGGTCAGACTCCAGCATGGCGGCCAATAGCGAGGTTAGAATATCCATAGTCGCCAGGCCTGGGATGAGAATATGGCTGACTTGTTGTGATCACCATCGGCGTTCGTGTTTATAGCTATGATAACAAGTCAATGGAGAAGACCTGTGCTGAGGAAAAGTCGACCAGTTGCCCATAGCAACCAATCAGATCGCTACTTTCATTTTTCACAGGCCTTTTCAAAAATGAAAGCAGCGATCTGATTGGTTTCTATGGGCAACCGGTCGACTTTTCCTCTTCACAAGTTTTGATAAATCGGGGGAGATTTATGAAGACCCGTCCAGAGGAAAAGTGGCTGAGTTGCCCATAGAAACCAATCAGATCGCTGCTTTTATTTTTGAAAACGCCTGTGAAAAATGAAAGAAGCGATCTGATTGGTTGCTATGGGCAACTCAGCAACTTTTCCTCTGGACAGGATTTGATTAATCTCCCCCTATTAGTTTTAGCGCGTGTATCAATGTGCTGCCATGATGGTGGTTGTAGTCCGGCACTAGTCAGCAGTCTGTATTCATTATAACGTATATCTTTGTCGGAGCTGTTGATCTTCTGGGCCGCCATTGCGGCACCACCTGCTTTCTTCCGTAACCGGGGTAAAACAATATTCATACTCTAACCCAGTGGTCCCCACCCAGTACTGGGGGTCACCAACCCATTGGAATAGAACAGGGACAAATCTGAGGCTTCAACTCCCAGCATGCCCTGACAGCCGTTGAAGTTTTGCAACAGCTGGAGGACCGCAGTTTGAAGACCACTGCACTAAGGGATAATATGAGAGGGAAGCCTTGATTTACCTTTCGGGACAGTGCGCATCCTCTGGAGGACAAAGACAGACCTTTAGTGTCCAGGTATGCTGGGAGTTGAAGTTTTGAGTTTGAAACCACTGCCATAGAGTATATAGACTGTCCACTGTTGTCCTTGATTCCCACCGCCCAAGAGGTCTCACCTTCAGCGCCCACCTCCATGTTGAAGATGAAACCATGTTGCCTAGATGCAAATAATTCAGTATGGAAAATATAATTTCACCTTCACCACATATACCCAATGATATCCCAGGATATCTTGTTTGACCACCATCTCTATTAGGGGTGTGTTCACACATACAGTATCTTGCGCATAATTCATGCTGCAGATTTTAAATCGGGGGTTCAATCATTTAGTTTACATTGAAATCTGTAGCATCAAATATGCGCAGGATACTGTATGTGTAAATACACCTATAAAAAGGTATTCTGACTTCCAAAGCACTCCTGCTAATTCCCTGCCCAGAGCTGCTGCAGAACATATCATTTCACAGAAGACTGTCATATAGTGAGGTTGCAGCACCTGCTATGCATTCCCTGTCTGCTCCTCTGGGAGAAGTAGGAGCCCGGGAGCACCCCACTGAAACAACTTCCTGTAACGAGAGAGAGAAAGAGAGGGGGGAAGAGAAAACACCACACTGACAATGAGATGACTACACAACTTTCAGTCAAGAGAGAGAGAGAGAAGCTGGGGAGCTGCTGAGACAACACCACACTGACACTAAGAGAATTACACAACTTCCTGTTAGGCGAAAGGGAGGAACCAGTGAGCTGCTGAGACAATACCACACTGACAATGAGAGGAGGGAAAGAGAGAGAGAGGAGCCGAGGAGCTGCTGAGACAATACCACTCTCACAATAAGAGGACTACACAACTTTGTCAGCAGAGAGTGAGGAGCTACGGAGCTGCTGAGACAACACCAGCACTGACCATGAGAGGACTACATACCATATATATGTACATAAATGGAACAATATTATTCTGTTGGAGACATATGGAGGTTTGGCAGATGCCTCATGGACCTCTAGGCCACCCCTATTATGGAGCCAGAATCTAAGTCAGTGATTTCAAACCAGGGAGCCTCCAACTGTTGCACAACTACCCATGAGTTGTTGTTTTGCAGCAACTGGAGACACCCTGGTTGGGAAACACTGATCTAATGATATCACCGATCCTGTCAGCGCTTAAGTTTCCTTGATCGAAAGGACAAATTCATTTAAGAAATAGTCCACAAAAACAAAGAACACCCTTTAATTAACAGAATTACAACAAGTAGTAAAATGTCTGATATCCCTGAGTTGGTGGAACCTTCTCCCCATAGAAAGACCCATAATTTGGTTCCGGTATATGATCTTTGTTCCCATCATGAACACAGGCCATATTTTTGGTGTTTGAGAAGACCGGTCTGGTAGCGGAAGGTCTTGTCACACTCCGTACATGTAAATGGCTTCTCCCCCGTGTGGATCCGTTGATGGACGACCAGATTAAACTTCTGACTGAACTGCTTGTTGCATTTCCCGCAGGAGTACGGCTTCTCCCCCGTATGTGTCCGCTGATGAACTACGAGTTGAGAAGCCTTGCTGAAGACTTTGCCGCACATGGGGCACCGGTGCTGACTGTTGGCGTGTACAGTCTGGTGTTCCTCATAGTCATTGAGCTGGGAGAAACACTTCTTACAGTGGTCACATTTATACAGTTTTTTGTCTGTTCTCAAGCTTCTAGAAACGTCCGGTTCTTGAACTTCTCGAGATGTCTGAGTAACATAAGTGGAGGACTTCTGGTCGGTTTTCTCGATTTCTGTCCATTTAACCAGCACAGACTTAGGTTCTCTCTCATGAATTTGGTTGACAACTGGGTGGTTCTTGGATGAGACCATATTGTGAGAAATGATGGTGGGTTTAACAGAAGCTCGGAGAGAAGGATGAAGCGTGTTGGTGCCATTAAATGGTTTATCGGTTTCTGAAGGCTTCATGCTAATATTAACTTTATGGGATGTGGAGCGAGTTGACCTTTTACCGGCCCGGTTTCCAAAGATTGAAAACAGACCTTGTTTAGACTTGAGATGTCCTTCCAATGGTGTCTTACTTTGGACACCTTGCCAACGCTCCAGTGGTAGTTCTCTTTTCAAGTTTTTCATTAGATCTGGATGATCTGAGCTACTGACTGTATGGGATTTTTGAGGGGCCGATGGAGGCCTCAAAGACCTATGACTTGCAGGGTTTGGGATAGACATAGGAGAGTTTTCAGTCTGTGTTTTTTTCGCACATGGTCCATGCCTCTGATGACGGAGAAGACCTGTTCGGTAGCGGAAGGACTTATGACATTCCGTGCACACGTATGGATTCTCTCCTGTATGTATACGTTGATGCACCACAAGGTTGAACCTTTGGCTGAACCTTCTGCCGCATTCGGTGCAGGCGAATGGTCTCTCTCCGGTGTGAATCCTTTTGTGGAGGATGAGGGTGGATTTCCTAATGAAACTCTTATTGCATTCTGGGCAAGTATTTCGGGAGCCAATGTGGGACTTCTGATGTTCTGTCAGTTGATTTAGGTGAGCAAAGGTTTTTTTGCATTGAACACACGTAAATGGCTTCTCAGCCGAACAGTGTGAACTGGCATGTGATGGGGCTGGAGAAGAAGAAGTCAATTGAATAATGGAGGTGGGTGAAGGTTTAGTACATGGCAGATGAGAAGTTGGCAATGATAGCAATGAAGATTTATTTGGAGGCTCCTTTACAGAAGAAGGATGACTGGTGGGATAGTATTTCTCACCAGATGTGTCATAGTTGAAAGATCCATGTTTTGTAAAGGAGGCTGGAGAACATGAGCTCATGGATGTTGAATGACGTCTTACACCTGATGAATGATACCTACCAGAGGACAACATGGAGGGATTTTTTAAATCCAGTTCTTGACTAGAGCTGGGGGGAGTTAATGGAGAGTTTCTACTCAATTGGAAAGTGGTGTAGGTCGATGTGGATGAGAGATGCTTTACAGCCGCTGCATGAGATCTTGAAGAGCTTGAGGCTAAGGATAGTTTCTTAGCTGAAGGTGAACATATAGGAACTGAGGAGGTATATGGAGACTTAAAATACAATGAGTGAGCCGAGGAGGAAGAGGCTGATGGAGGCTTAGTATCTAATGAATGCTTTATGGAGGACATTGGGGCCGAGGGAGGCTTCGAATCTAATGAATGCCTTATGGAGGAAGTTGGAGCTGATGGAGGCTTAGTATCTATTGAATGCTTTATGGAGGACATTGGGGCTGATGGAGGCTTAGTATCTAATGAATGCCTTCTAGAGGACATTGGGGCTGATGGAGGCTTAGTATCTATTGAATGCTTTATGGAGGACGTTGGGGCTGATGGAGGCTTAGTATCTAATGAATGCCTTCTAGAGGACGTTGGGGCTGATGGAGGCTTAGTATCTAATGAATGCCTTATGAAGGACGTTGGGGCTGATTGAGGCTTAGTATCTAATGAATGCCTTATGGAGCACGTTGCTGCTGATGGAGGCTTAGTATCCAATGAATGCTTTATGGAGGATGTTGGGGCTGATGGAGGCTTAGTGTCCACTGAATGTCTGATGGAGGAAGTTGAGACAAATGGTAGCTTGGTATCGATTGAATGGATGATAGAGAAGGATGAGGCTGATGGTGGTGTAGTACCCAATGAATGACTGATGGGGGAGGTTGGGGCCAAAGGAACCTTATCAATTGAATGCCTGATGGAGGAAGCTGGGGCTGATGGAGGCCTAGTACCCGTTGAATGACTGATGGAGGAAGTTGGGGCCGATGGAGGTGTAGTACCCAATGAATGATTGATGGAGGGAGTTAAGGCTGATGGAGGTTTAGTATCTATTGAAAGACTGATGTCACAAGATGAGGCCAATTGAGGTTTAGTATTAATAGAATAACTCATGGTAGTAGGCATGATTGTTGGCATGGGTTGAGGTGAGGCTAGTGGAACATTCGGATTCAATGAATAAGAGATGGAGGACGCTGAGGGATGTCTTCTACTTGAAAGACTGTAGGCGGAGGAGGTTGAAGGAGGTTTAATACCAGATAGAGGACACACTGAGGGGGTTGCAGCCGACACAGTCTTTATACTTGATTGAGCATAGGTCACGGTTGAGGGAGATGTAATTTTCAGGTCATTAGACGTGATCGACGTAGATGTTTTGGGACGTTTACTGCGGGCTCTAGGATGTATAAAAGAAGGGGTCACTGATGGTTCTTTAACGATGTGTAAATCACGATTCATAGTCCTTGTGGATGACAATGGTCTGAGCTTTGGTAGATTAAGTTTGGATTCTACTGTATCATGTAAAGCGTTATATGAGGATGAGGAGTGATGGGAAGAAGAACATGGAGGATCTTGTGGTATTTCCACAGGGAGTTTTTTATCTGGAGGGGAAGAAAGACATCCGGGGGGCTTATTCTCCACCACTTGTGTTTTTGAGACACTTTTTGTACATTTTCCTTCTTTCTCATGTCTGACAAGTGCTGGTTTATAGCGGTAGCTTTTATCACATGTAGGACATCTATACGGCTTCTCCCCGGTGTGAATCCGCTGATGGATTACCAGGTTGAATCTCTGGCTGAAACGTTTCCCACATTCGGTGCAGGCGAACGGCCGCTCTCCGGTGTGCGTCCTCCGGTGAAGCTTCAGTATGGATTTCCTTATGAAGGTTTTCCCACAGTCAGGACACGTGAAGGTCTTGTTTTCCTTGTGTGATCTTTCATGTTCAGCCAGGAGGCCGCAGTCAGTGAAGACTTTGGAACAATGCCGGCATTTACCTAAACTCTCCACCATTTCTGAATCCTGAATCCTGGTAGGACATTTTTTACTTTCAGAATTAGACCGCACTTTGTGACACTTTCTTGGCTCTTGCTGAACTTTATATGTTTGTTCATCATCTTGGGCCCGTATCGTGCATGTTGCTTGGATCAGATCCCTCAAAGAAAAGTAGTCATGGGTATGGAGAGGTCTCCACTCATTGTGTCTTGGGTTCTGAGTATCTGAGATGGTCTCGTCTTTAGGACGGAGTCGTGGTTTGTGTCTGTGATGGTCTATTTTATGGTCAATAAGCAGGGACCAGCTAGCACAGTCCTGGTGACACTGGGAGCACTTGTGGTGTAGATCTTCTAGGACACCCTGGCCATAGGTCTTGTATTGAGTGTGCACTTGGTCATAGGTTCCTTGTAACTTCCTTCTTACTGAATTACAGGAGAATGTAGAGGAATGTTCTATCATCTTATCACAGGGCAGGAAGAGGTCATCTGAAAAGAGCGGAGAAAGTTGTTAGTGACCCAACCACCACAATCCTAGAACCTTAACAATTCAAGCATGGCCTCCACTCTACTAGTTCCTTAACCAATCCAAACAAGACCTCCACCCTACTAGTTCAGTTTCTTAAGCAATTCAAGCATGGCCTCAGCAACCAACTAGTATCTTAACCAATCAAATCAAGGCCACCACTCTACTACAGTAAAATCTCCCTTAGTAGACCTCTCCCAATTGGGTAGGTGCTGACTTCCACAGAGAGGTGGGTGAATTGCGGCGCTGACCAGGAAAGGACACGTCTAGTGATTAGAAAGGATTTACTCAAATGCAACGCTTGTGCGGCGAAACGCGTTGCATTTGAATAAATCCTTTCTAATCACTGGACGTGTCCTTTCCTGGTCAGTGCCACAATTCACCCACCTCTCTGTGGAAGTCAGCTCCTACTTTATCTCACAAGGTCGGGGAGGCTGCAGACTAGGTCCATTTACTCACCCACGCTGACCATTGTTGTATGAGTTTTCACATCAATCAGTTTGAACCTTACAGAGGCGATTTCATGCTATGGAGCACTCTTCCATCTTGTTTTATCTCCCAATAGGGGACAGTTTTTTATCCCCTGGCAGAGTCCCATAAGATTTCCACCCGCCGAATAGAGGACACTCCCAATAGAGGATGCGGACACACCCAGTAGGGGACAAAATACTCCCAATAGGGGACCACCAGGCTTTTGTGCCGGCCCTACCTTGTACACAGGTCTTACAGGTGGTACAGCCAAAACCCATGCACTTACTGAGAGCAGCGGCTGCGGGCACTGAGGAGTGACGTCAGTAGCACCACTCATCACTGCTGGCAGCCTTCACTGCTCACAGCCTCTCAGTAAGTGCAGCACGGAAGATGTCAGGAGAACGTCAAACGCCCCTGCACCTGAGCCTGCTGGCCAGGTAAGAAGAACAACAGGGGGGGAGGAGGGAAGGGGAAAAGTGATGTGGCACAAGGAGTAAGGGGGGGGGGGATGATTTTGCCCCAGGGGGATAAAGGGGGAATGAAATGGCAGAGGAGGGGATGAAATGGCACAGGGGATTAAGGGGGGGGGGGATTAAATTGCACAGGGGTGGTAAAGAGGGAGGTGATGAATTTGTACAGAGGGGAATGAAATGGCACAGGGGGATGAAATGATACAGGGGGTGATAAGGGGTGATTAAATGGCACTGGGAGATTCTACTGTAATATTGCTTTTTATCCTGTTTTATAGATTATTACACTCTGGAGTGAGTACAGTATTCGGTCATTTAGAAAGATTTTTTTTAGCCTTTTTTCCCAATAGGGGTCATCTCTCAATAGCGGATACTTTTTTATTCCCCGTGATTGTCCGCTATTGGAAGATTCTACTGTAGTTCCTTAACCAATTCAAGCATGGCCTCCAATCTACTACTTTAGTACCAATTTAAACATGGCCTTCATTCTACTTATTCCTCACTACTCAAGCACGGCCCCCACTCCACTGCTTGGGTACCAACTCAATTCTACATGTTCCTTATCCTGGATCTGGGCAGCGGCACCCCAGACATCCAGTGCACGGAACGAACTTCACTCTGTGCCGGATGACTGGCGATGTGGGGCGGAGGCCGTGACATCAGGGCCACACACCCCTCAATGCAAGACTATGAGAGGGGGCATGGCGGACTTGCATTGAAGGGGCGTGGTCGTGACATCATGAGGGGGCGTGACATCACGAGCCTCCGCCTTTGCACAAGACGCTCATGACGAACGAAGGGTGTAGCAGGGAGATCGCGGGGGTTCCTATCGGCGGGACCCCCGCGATTAGACATCTTATCCCCTATCCTTTTACATTAGCCTAATTCTACTTATTCCTCTTTACTAAAGCACAGCCTCAACATCGGTAGCAACTCAAGCATGGTCTCCATTTTTCATGTTCCCCACTTATCAAGCTTGGCCTCCATCAACTAGTTCCTTACCAGTTCAGTCTCCAGTCTCCAAATGAGTCTTGGTCTCCCCTCTACTATCCTTATCATTTATAGCCTAGCCTAAGATCTACAACCTCCATTCTACAGATCCTTCACCATATTAAGCTTTGAACCGTTCCAGTCATGACCCTTCACATGACAAGTTTCTTACCCAAGGACAGAAAGATTTCCAGGTTTTCCTGCATCACCTCCATGTACAGGTTTTTCTGCCAATCCTCTAGATGGCGCCATTCTTCTTCTGAGAAATATACTGCCACATCAATAAAGCTAACAGGAACCTGAAACAAAGACAATGAGGTGAACGTAGCCAGAGAGCAAAGATGGCTGATCAACATGGAGAGGGTGTGATCTGCTGGACATTATGTATGATGGAATTATGGATGATCAGT
>NC_079193.1:6742791-6757791 GCF_029499605.1 Hyla sarda | reverse complement strand
CCTATAAACATACAGATATACACACACACATACACACACACATACACACTTACATACACACACCTATAAACATACAGATATACACACACACACATACACACACACATACACACTTACATACACACACACCTATAAACATACAGATATACACACACACACACACATACACACACACATACACACTTACATACACACACACCTATAAACATACAGATATACACACACACATACACACACACATACACACACACACATACACACTTACATACACACACACCTATAAACATACAGATATACACACACATACACACACATATACATACACACTTACATACACACACATACATTCATACACACATATATATATATATATATATATATATATATATATATATATACTCACCTACATACACACATACATATACACACACACATACATACATATACACACACACATATATATATATATATATATACATACTGGTGATGTAATCTGACCACTTCGGACCCATTAATGTAACAATCTATATATCTCTTTATCTATGGCGGGTGTTGTAGGAGGTGGATACTTCTCTCTGACATCAGGTATCATTACAGACCTGCCATGACTGGTGATGAGTCTGTGACCCTCTGTTATGGGTGGAGATGGGGTCAGTACTTACCTGCCCACAGGGTTCAGTGATGCTGCAGAGTGACATCTGAGTGACATGTGAGCAGGAAGCTGCGGAGCTCTGTGTCACCTCTGCTGCTCCGTACACAGCACTACAAGGGTTAATTGCAATGCCTAGTGCACAGCCCAGGATCAAAGCTTCTACCCAGCATGCACTGCTTCCCCACAGCTGTCTACTTCCCGGTTAGTTCAATTAATCTGGAAAACTACAATTCCCAGAGTCCTTAGGGCTGCACCCCTGGTGGCCATTCTATGTACTACAGTGAAGGGATCGCCTCTGGTTACAATGTTTGCTTTTAGTGATTTGTTCTACAGCAGATTCTAGAGATTGTGTATCTAATCCTATCAAGTGTGATACTGTCTGCTGAGCTGTGTATCTAATCCTATCATGTGTGATACTGCCTGCTGAGATGTGTATCTAATCCTATCATGTGTGATACTGTCTGCTGAGATGTGTATCTAATCCTATCATGTGTGATACTGTCTGCTGAGCTGTGTATCTAATCCATTATGCGGGATACTGTCTGCTGAGCTGTGTATCTAATCCATTATGCAGGATACTGTCTGCTGAGCTGTGTGTATCTAATCCAATCATGTGTGATACTGTCTGCTGAGCTATGTATCTAAGCCTATGATGTGTGATACTGTCTGCTGAGCTATGTATCTAATCCTATTATGTGTGACACTGTCTGCTGAGATGTGTATCTAATCCTTTAATGTGTGATACTGTCTGCTGAGCTATGTATCTAAGCCTATGATGTGTGATACTGTTTGCTGAGCTATGTATCTAAGCCTATGTGTGATACTGTCTGCTGAGTTGATGTTTCTAATCCTTTACTATATGATTCTTTCTGCTGAGATGGTATATCTAAGCCTATGATGTGATACTGTCTGCTAAGATGGTGTATCTAACCTTATGATGTGTAATACGGTTTGTGAGCTGCTATATCTAAGTCTACTGTCTTCTGAGATCAGTGTATCTAAGTTTATCATGTGTGATACTGCTGTCTTCTAAGCTGTGTATCTAATCATTTTATGTGTGATACTGTCTACTGAGCCAATGTATCTAATCCTGTCATGTGTGATACTTACTGTCTGCTTAGTTGCTGTGTCTAAACCTGAGATTAAGTAGCTAAGCCTATGCTGTGTGATACTGTGTTGAGCCACAGGGGTGCAATGTGAGGTGTAGGGGCAGATGGTGTTGCCCAGGGGAAGATAGTGTTAACCCCTTAGTGTTCGTGACGCCAGGGCGTAGTTTGCCTATGTAACCACCCGAAGGAAATCCTGTTACTCCTAGGTTAGGCGGGGGAAAATAATAGTCCAAGGCCAGGTTAGGGTTAACGGTAGCTTTACTGAAGTTGAAAAGATGGTAGAGTCTATACCAGTGGTCTCCAACCTGCGGACCTCCAGATGTTGCAAAACTACAACTCCCAGCATGCCGTTGGCTGTCCGGGCATGCTGGGAGTTGTGGTTTTGCAACATCTGGAGGTCCGCAGGTTGGAGACCACTGGTGTATACAGCTCGGCCAGGATCCCAGAGAGGTGACCAGTAACACAGCTTGCTGGGACTTGTAGTGACTTTACTAGGACAGCCCCGCTGACTATAATTTACTTGAGTTGACAGAAGACAGTGACAGCAGACAGAGATGACTTACTGACTTGTGGCTGTAATTTAGGTTGAGGCCTCCAGATGTGCCGGACACTGAGACGTCTGGACTGGACCTCAGGATCTAAGAGATTGTAGAACCTCCCCCTCTTATAAAGGGGGCGGAGCAAGGAGCCCATAGGCCAACTGCAGGTCATCTGGTCACCTGGTGCTCTCTGGGTAACAAAACATATGACAACCATTATCATGTGACTAACAACAATCATGTGACCATATCAAAGGTCCTATACACTTTATGGGGGAACCCTGCAGGTGAGCCCTGAGGACGTACAGGGACTCAACCTGACAGGACTGTAGGATGCTATCCCGTCCTGGGACATCACAATACTGTCTACTGAGCTGTGTATCTAATCCTATCATGTGCGATACTGTCTGCTGAGCTGTGTATCTAGTCCTATCATGTGTGATACTGTCTGCTGAGCTCTGTGTATCTAATCCATCATGTGTGGTACTGTCTGCTGAGATGTGTATCTAATCCTATCAAGTGTGATACTGTCTACTGAGCTGTGTATCTAATCCTATCATGTGTGATACTGTCTGCTGAGCTGTGTATCTAATTCATCATGTGTGATAATGTCTGCTAAACTGTGTATCTAATCCATCGTGTGTGATACTGTCTGCTGAGATTTGTATCTAATCCATCATGCGTGATACTGTCTGCTGAGCTGTGTATCTAATCCATCATGTGTGATACTGTCTGCTGAGCTGTGTATCTAATCCATCGTGTGTGATACTGTCTGCTGAGCTGTGTATCTAATCCATCCTGTGAGATACTGTCTACTGAGATGTGTATCTAATCCATCATGCGTGATACTGTCTGATGTGCTGTGTATCTAATCCTATCATGTGTGATACTGTCTGCTGAGCTGTGCATCTAATCCTATCATGTGTGATACTGTCTGCTGAGCTGTGCATCTAATCCTATCATGTGTGATACTGTCTGCTGAGCTGTGTATCTAATCCTATCATGTGTGATACTGTCTGCTGAGCTGTGTATCTAATCCTATCATGTGTGATACTATTCAGAGTAACCAGCTGTAGACTTCTTATAAGTTTGCCCCCATATGTGGACCTGTGTGGGGGTTGGGACATGTTCCCATTAGTCAGGGTTGCGCCCCCTTTCTGGGGGTGTTGGGACTTGTTCCCATTAGTCAGGGTTGCGCCCCCTTTCTGGGGGTGTTGGGACTTGTTCCCATTAGTCAGGGTTGCGCCCCCTTTCTGGGGGTGTTTGGACTTGTTCCCATTAGTCAGGGTTGCGCCCCCTTTCTGGGGGTGTTTGGACTTGTTCCCATTAGTCAGGGTTGCGCCCCCTGCTGGGGGTGTTGGGACTTGTCCCCATTAGTAAGGGTTGCGCCCCCTTTCTGGGGGTGTTGGGACTTGTTCCCATTAGTCAGGGTTGCGCCCCCTTTCTGGGGGTGTTGGGACTTGTTCCCATTAGTCAGGGTTGCGCCCCCTTTCTGGGGGTGTTGGGACTTGTTCCCATTAGTCAGGGTTGCGCCCCCTTTCTGGGGATGTTGGGACTTGTTCCCATTAGTCAGGGTTGCGCCCCCTTTCTGGGGGTGTTGGGACTTGTTCCCATTAGTCAGGGTTGCGCCCCCTTTCTGGGGGTGTTGGGACTTGTTCTCATTAGTCAGGGTTGCGCCCCCTTTCTGGGGATGTTGGGACTTGTTCCCATTAGTCAGGGTTGCGCCCCCTTTCTGGGGGTGTTTGGACATGTTCCCATTAGTCAGGGTTGCGCCCCCTTTCTGGGGGGGGTTGGGACATGTTCCCATTAGTCAGGGTTGCGCCCCCTTTCTGGGGGTGTTGGGACTTGTTCCCATTAGTCAGGGTTGCGCCCCCTTTCTGGGGGTGTTGGGACTTGTTCCCATTAGTCAGGGTTGCGCCCCCTTTCTGGGGGTGTTTGGACTTGTTCCCATTAGTCAGGGTTGCGCCCCCTTTCTGGGGGTGTTTGGACTTGTTCCCATTAGTCAGGGTTGCGCCCCCTGCTGGGGGTGTTGGGACTTGTCCCCATTAGTCAGGGTTGCGCCCCTTTCTGGGGGTGTTGGGACTTGTTCCCATTAGTCAGGGTTGCGCCCCCTTTCTGGGGGTGTTGGGACTTGTTCCCATTAGTCAGGGTTGCGCCCCCTTTCTGGGGGTGTTGGGACTTGTTCCCATTAGTCAGGGTTGCGCCCCCTTTCTAGGGGTGTTGGGGCTTGTTCCCATTAGTCAGGGTTGCGCCCCTTTCTGGGGGTGTTGGGACTTGTTCCCATTAGTTAGGGTTGCGCCCCCTGCTGGGGGGTGTTGGGACTTGTTCCCATTAGTCAGGGTTGCACCCCTTTCTGGGGGTTTTTGGACTTGTTCCCATTAGTTAGGGTTGCGCCCCCTGCTGGGGGGGTTGGGACTTGTTCCCATTAGTCAGGGTTGCGCCCCCTTTCTGGGGGTGTTGGGACTTGTTCCCATTAGTCAGGGTTGCGCCCCCTTTCTGGGGGTGTTTGGACATGTTCCCATTAGTCAGGGTTGCGCCCCCTGCTGGGGGGTGTTGGGACTTGTTCCCATTAGTCAGGGTTGCGCCCCTTTCTGGGGGTTTTTGGACATGTTCCCATTAGTTAGGGTTGCGCCCCCTGCTGGGGGGGTTGGGACTTGTTCCCATTAGTCAGGGTTGCGCCCCCTTTCTGGGGGTGTTGGGACTTGTTCCCATTAGTCAGGGTTGCGCCCCCTTTCTGGGGGTGTTTGGACTTGTTCCCATTAGTCAGGGTTGCGCCCCCTTTCTGGGGGTGTTGGGACTTGTTCCCATTAGTCAGGGTTGCTCCCCCTTTCTGGGGGTGTTTGGACTTGTTCCCATTAGTCAGGGTTGCGCCCCCTTTCTGGGGGTGTTTGGACTTGTTCCCATTAGTCAGGGTTGCGCCCCCTTTCTGGGGGGGTTGGGACTTGTTACCATTAGTCAGGGTTGCGCCCCCTTTCTGGGGGTGTTTGGACTTGTTCCCATTAGTTAGGGTTGCGCCCCCTGCTGGGGGGGTTGGGACATGTTCCCATTAGTCAGGGTTGCGCCCCCTTTCTGGGGGTGTTTGGACTTGTTCCCATTAGTCAGGGTTGCGCCCCCTTTCTGGGGGGGTTGGGACTTGTTACCATTAGTCAGGGTTGCGCCCCTTTCTGGGGGTGTTTGGACATGTTCCCATTAGTCAGGGTTGCGCCCCCTTTCTGGGGGTGTTGGGACTTGTTCCCATTAGTTAGGGTTGCGCCCCCTGCTGGGGGGGTGGGTACATTCCCCACAGATGTAGCTGATAAGCTTCTTAATACTAAGGGGGAAGGGTCTGAGGTATTTGTGTCCTGAGGCTGCAGCACAGGAGGGGGAGGGCGGAGGAGATCCTGGAGGAGACTCCTCATTGTTTTACAGTGGGCAGACATGAGGGTCCTGCTGCTGCTGCTGGGGTGTCTGGTGCTGGGTGCAGTGCTGGTGGAGGCTCACAGGGACCGGGCAGAGTCCGACATAGAAGCCAAGAATGAAGGAGTCCAGGTAAGTGGCCAAAAAGACCACGGACCGACCCCCTCCCCCACCATGTAGATCAGTGTTTCCCAACCAGGGTGCCTCCAGCTGTTGCAAAACTACAACTGGGAGTTGTAGTTTTACAGCAGCTGGAGGCACCGTAGTTGGAAAACATTAATGTAGATTGTCAGCTCCTATGGACAGGGTCCCCTCTCCTCATCATGTAGATTGTCAGCTCCTATGGACAGGGTCCTCTCTCTCCTCTCCTCATCATGTAGATTGTCAGCTCCTATGGACAGGGTCCTCTCTCTCTCTCCTCATCATGTAGATTGTCAGCTCCTATGGACAGGGTCCTCTCTCTCCTCCTCATCATGTAGATTGTCAGCTCCTATGGACAGGGTCCTCTCTCCTCTCCTCATCATGTAGATTGTCAGCTCCTATGGACAGGGTCCCCTCTCCTCATCATGTAGATTGTCAGCTCCTATGGACAGGATCCTCTCTCTCCTCCTCATCATGTAGATTGTCAGCTCCTATGGACAGGGTCCTCTCTCTCCTCCTCATCATGTAGATTGTCAGCTCCTATGGACAGGGTCCCCTCTCCTCATCATGTAGATTGTCAGCTCCTATGGACAGGGTCCTCTCTCTCCCCTCATCATGTAGATTGTCAGCTCCTATGGACAGGGTCCTCTCTCTCCCCTCATCATGTAGATTGTCAGCTCCTATGGACAGGGTCCTCTCTCCTCCCCTCATCATGTAGATTGTCAGCTCCTATGGACAGGGTCCTCTCTCTCCTCTCTCCTCATCATGTAGATTGTCAGCTCCTATGGACAGGGTCCTCTCTCTCCCCTCATCATGTAGATTGTCAGCTCCTATGGACAGGGTCCTCTCTCCTCCCCTCATCATGTAGATTGTCAGCTCCTATGGACAGGGTCCTCTCTCTCCTCTCTCCTCATCATGTAGATTGTCAGCTCCTATGGACAGGGTCCTCTCTCCTCCTCATCATGTAGATTGTCAGCTCCTATGGACAGGGTCCCCTCTCCTCATCATGTAGATTGTCAGCTCCTATGGACAGGGTCCTCTCTCCTCCTCATCATGTAGATTGTCAGCTCCTATGGACAGGGTCCTCTCTCCTCTCCTCATCATGTAGATTGTCAGCTCCTATGGACAGGGTCCTCTCTCCTCTCCTCATCATGTAGATTGTCAGCTCCTATGGACAGGGTCCTCTCTCTCCTCTCTCCTCATCATGTAGATTGTCAGCTCCTATGGACAGGGTCCTCTCTCCTCTCCTCATCATGTAGATTGTCAGCTCCTATGGACAGGGTCCTCTCTCTCCTCTCCTCATCATGTAGATTGTCAGCTCCTATGGACAGGGTCCTCTCTCCTCTCCTCATCATGTAGATTGTCAGCTCCTATGGACAGGGTCCTCTCTCTCCTCTCTCCTCATCATGTAGATTGTCAGCTCCTATGGACAGGGTCCTCTCTCTCCTCATCATGTAGATTGTCAGCTCCTATGGACAGGGTCCTCTCTCTCCTCATCATGTAGATTGTCAGCTCCTATGGACAGGGTCCTCTCTCCTCTCCTCATCATGTAGATTGTCAGCTCCTATGGACAGGGTCCTCTCTCCTCTCCTCATCATGTAGATTGTCAGCTCCTATGGACAGGGTCCTCTCTCCTCTCCTCATCATGTAGATTGTCAGCTCTTATGGACAGGGTCCTCTCTCCTCTCCTCATCATGTAGATTGTCAGCTCCTATGGACAGGGTCCTCTCTCCTCTCCTCATCATGTAGATTGTCAGCTCCTATGGACAGGGTCCTCTCCTCATCATGTAGATTGTCAGCTCCTATGTACAGGGTCCTCTCTCTCTCCTCCTCCTCATCATGTAGATTGTCAGCTCCTATGGACAGGGTCCTCTCTCTCTCTCCTCATCATGTAGATTGTCAGCTCCTATGGACAGGGTCCTCTCTCTCCTCTCCTCATCATGTAGATTGTCAGCTCCTATGGACAGGGTCCTCTCTCTCCTCCTCATCATGTAGATTGTCAGCTCCTATGGACAGGGTCCTCTCTCTCCTCCTCATCATGTAGATTGTCAGCTCCTATGGACAGGGTCCTCTCTCCTCCTCATCATGTAGATTGTCAGCTCCTATGGACAGGGTCCTCTCTCTCCTCCTCATCATGTAGATTGTCAGCTCCTATGGACAGGGTCCTCTCTCTCCTCATCATGTAGATTGTCAGCTCCTATGGACAGGGTCCTCTCTCTCCTCATCATGTAGATTGTCAGCTCCTATGGACAGGGTCCTCTCTCTCCTCTCCTCATCATGTAGATTGTCAGCTCCTATGGACAGGGTCCTCTCTCCTCCTCATCATGTAGATTGTCAGCTCCTATGGACAGGGTCCTCTCTCTCCTCCTCATCATGTAGATTGTCAGCTCCTGTGGACAGGGTCCTCTCTCCTCCTCATCATGTAGATTGTCAGCTCCTATGGACAGGGTCCTCTCTCTCCTCATCATGTAGATTGTCAGCTCCTATGGACAGGGTCCTCTCTCTCCTCCTCATCATGTAGATTGTCAGCTCCTATGGACAGGGTCCTCTCTCTCCTCCTCATCATGTAGATTGTCAGCTCCTATGGACAGGGTCCTCTCTCTCTCCCCTCATCATGTAGATTGTCAGCTCCTATGGACAGGGTCCTCTCTCTCCTCCTCATCATGTAGATTGTCAGCTCCTATGGACAGGGTCCCCTCTCCTCATCATGTAGATTGTCAGCTCCTATGGACAGGGTCCTCTCTCCTCCTCATCATGTAGATTGTCAGCTCCTATGGACAGGGTCCTCTCTCCTCCTCATCATGTAGATTGTCAGCTCCTATGGACAGGGTCCTCTCTCCTCTCCTCATCATGTAGATTGTCAGCTCCTATGGACAGGGTCCTCTCTCTCCTCTCTCCTCATCATGTAGATTGTCAGCTCCTATGGACAGGGTCCTCTCTCTCCTCATCATGTAGATTGTCAGCTCCTATGGACAGGGTCCTCTCCTCTCCTCATCATGTAGATTGTCAGCTCCTATGGACAGGGTCCTCTCTCTCCTCCTCATCATGTAGATTGTCAGCTCCTATGGACAGGGTCCTCTCTCTCCTCCTCATCATGTAGATTGTCAGCTCCTATGGACAGGGTCCTCTCTCCTCTCCTCATCATGTAGATTGTCAGCTCCTATGGACAGGGTCCTCTCTCCTCATCATGTAGATTGTCAGCTCCTATGGACAGGGTCCTCTCTCCTCCTCATCATGTAGATTGTCAGCTCCTATGGACAGGGTCCTCTCTCCTCTCTCCTCATCATGTAGATTGTCAGCTCCTATGGACAGGGTCCTCTCTCTCCTCATCATGTAGATTGTCAGCTCCTATGGACAGGGTCCTCTCTCCTCTCTCCTCATCATGTAGATTGTCAGCTCCTATGGACAGGGTCCTCTCTCTCCTCCTCATCATGTAGATTGTCAGCTCCTATGGACAGGGTCCTCTCTCTCCTCTCCTCCTCATCATGTAGATTGTCAGCTCCTATGGACAGGGTCCTCTCTCTCCTCCTCATCATGTAGATTGTCAGCTCCTATGGACAGGGTCCTCTCTCTCCTCATCATGTAGATTGTCAGCTCCTATGGACAGGGTCCTCTCTCTCTCCTCATCATGTAGATTGTCAGCTCCTATGGACAGGGTCCTCTCTCTCCTCCTCATCATGTAGATTGTCAGCTCCTATGGACAGGGTCCTCTCTCCTCTCCTCATCATGTAGATTGTCAGCTCCTATGGACAGGGTCCTCTCTCCTCTCCTCATCATGTAGATTGTCAGCTCCTATGGACAGGGTCCTCTCTCCTCTCCTCATCATGTAGATTGTCAGCTCTTATGGACAGGGTCCTCTCTCTCTCCTCATCATGTAGATTGTCAGCTCCTATGGACAGGGTCCTCTCTCCTCTCCTCATCATGTAGATTGTCAGCTCCTATGGACAGGGTCCTCTCCTCATCATGTAGATTGTCAGCTCCTATGGACAGGGTCCTCTCCTCATCATGTAGATTGTCAGCTCCTATGACAGGGTCCTCCTCTCATCATGTAGATTGTCAGCTCCTATGGACAGGGTCCTCTCTCTCCTCATCATGTAGATTGTCAGCTCCTATGGACAGGGTCCTCTCTCTCTCTCCTCATCATGTAGATTGTCAGCTCCTATGGACAGGGTCCTCTCTCTCCTCCTCATCATGTAGATTGTCAGCTCCTATGGACAGGGTCCTCTCTCTCCTCATCATGTAGATTGTCAGCTCCTATGGACAGGGTTCTCTCTCCTCATCATGTAGATTGTCAGCTCCTATGGACAGGGTCCTCTCTCTCCTCATCATGTAGATTGTCAGCTCCTATGGACAGGGTCCTCTCTCTCCTCATCATGTAGATTGTCAGCTCTTATGGACAGGGTCCTCTCTCTCCTCCTCATCATGTAGATTGTCAGCTCCTATGGACAGGGTCCTCTCTCTCTCCTCCTCATCATGTAGATTGTCAGCTCCTATGGACAGGGTCCTCTCTCCTCCTCATCATGTAGATTGTCAGCTCCTATGGACAGGGTCCCTCTCTCTCCTCTCCTCCTCATCATGTAGATTGTCAGCTCCTATGGACAGGGTCCTCTCTCTCTCCTCATCATGTAGATTGTCAGCTCCTATGGACAGGGTCCTCTCTCTCCTCCTCATCATGTAGATTGTCAGCTCCTATGGACAGGGTCCTCTCTCTCCTCATCATGTAGATTGTCAGCTCCTATGGACAGGGTCCTCTCTCTCCTCCTCATCATGTAGATTGTCAGCTCCTATGGACAGGGTCCTCTCTCTCCTCATCATGTAGATTGTCAGCTCCTATGGACAGGGTCCTCTCTCTCCTCCTCATCATGTAGATTGTCAGCTCCTATGGACAGGGTCCTCTCTCTCCTCCTCATCATGTAGATTGTCAGCTCCTATGGACAGGGTCCTCTCTCTCCTCATCATCATGTAGATTGTCAGCTCCTATGGACAGGGTCCTCTCTCTCCTCATCATGTAGATTGTCAGCTCCTATGGACAGGGTCCTCTCTCTCCTCATCATGTAGATTGTCAGCTCCTATGGACAGGGTCCTCTCTCCTCCTCATCATGTAGATTGTCAGCTCCTATGGACAGGGTCCTCTCTCCTCCTCATCATGTAGATTGTCAGCTCCTATGGACAGGGTCCTCTCTCTCCTCTCCTCATCATGTAGATTGTCAGCTCCTATGGACAGGGTCCTCTCTCCTCCTCATCATGTAGATTGTCAGCTCCTATGGACAGGGTCCTCTCTCCTCCTCATCATGTAGATTGTCAGCTCCTATGGACAGGGTCCTCTCTCCTCCCTCATCATGTAGATTGTCAGCTCCTATGGACAGGGTCCTCTCTCTCCTCTCCTCATCATGTAGATTGTCAGCTCCTATGGACAGGGTCCTCTCCTCATCATGTAGATTGTCAGCTCCTATGGACAGGGTCCTCTCTCTCCTCATCATGTAGATTGTCAGCTCCTATGGACAGGGTCCTCTCTCCTCTCCTCATCATGTAGATTGTCAGCTCCTATGGACAGGGTCCTCTCTCCTCCTCATCATGTAGATTGTCAGCTCCTATGTACAGGGTCCTCTCTCCTCTCCTCATCATGTAGATTGTCAGCTCTATGGACAGGGTCCTCTCTCTCCTCTCCTCATCATGTAGATTGTCAGCTCCTATGGACAGGGTCCTCTCTCCTCCTCATCATGTAGATTGTCAGCTCCTATGGACAGGGTTCCTCTCTCTCCTCCTCATCATGTAGATTGTCAGCTCCTATGGACAGGGTCCTCTCTCTCCTCCTCATCATGTAGATTGTCAGCTCCTATGGACAGGGTCCTCTCTCTCCTCCTTATCATGTAGATTGTCAGCTCCTATGGACAGGGTCCTCTCTCTCCTCATCATGTAGATTGTCAGCTCCTATGGACAGGGTCCTCTCTCTCCTCCTCATCATGTAGATTGTCAGCTCTTATGGACAGGGTCATCTCTCTCCTCCTCATCATGTAGATTGTCAGCTCCTATGGACAGGGTCCTCTCTCTCTCCTCATCATGTAGATTGTCAGCTCCTATGGACAGGGTCCTCTCTCTCCTCTCCTCATCATGTAGATTGTCAGCTCCTATGGACAGGGTCCCCTCTCCTCATCATGTAGATTGTCAGCTCCTATGGACAGGGTCCTCTCTCTCCTCCTCATCATGTAGATTGTCAGCTCCTATGGACAGGGTCCTCTCTCTCTCCTCATCATGTAGATTGTCAGCTCCTATGGACAGGGTCCTCTCTCTCCTCTCCTCATCATGTAGATTGTCAGCTCCTATGGACAGGGTCCTCTCTCTCCTCCTCATCATGTAGATTGTCAGCTCCTATGGACAGGGTCCTCTCTCTCCTCATCATGTAGATTGTCAGCTCCTATGGACAGGGTCCTCTCTCTCCTCATCATGTAGATTGTCAGCTCCTATGGACAGGGTCCTCTCTCCTCCTCATCATGTAGATTGTCAGCTCCTATGGACAGGGTCCTCTCTCTCTCCTCATCATGTAGATTGTCAGCTCCTATGGACAGGGTCCTCTCTCTCCTCTCCTCATCATGTAGATTGTCAGCTCCTATGGACAGGGTCCTCTCTCCTCATCATGTAGATTGTCAGCTCCTATGGACAGGGTCCTCTCTCTCCTCCTCATCATGTAGATTGTCAGCTCCTATGGACGGGGTCCTCTCTCCTCCTCATCATGTAGATTGTCAGCTCCTATGGACAGGGTCCTCTCTCTCCTCCTCATCATGTAGATTGTCAGCTCCTATGGACAGGGTCCTCTCTCTCCTCTCCTCATCATGTAGATTGTCAGCTCCTATGGACAGGGTCCTCTCTCCTCATCATGTAGATTGTCAGCTCCTATGGACAGGGTCCTCTCTCTCCTCCTCATCATGTAGATTGTCAGCTCCTATGGACAGGGTCCTCTCTCTCCTCCTCATCATGTAGATTGTCAGCTCCTATGGACAGGGTCCTCTCTCTCCTCCTCATCATGTAGATTGTCAGCTCCTATGGACAGGGTCCTCTCTCTCCTCTCCTCATCATGTAGATTGTCAGCTCCTATGGACAGGGTCCTCTCTCTCCTCATCATGTAGATTGTCAGCTCCTATGGACAGGGTCCTCTCTCTCCTCATCATGTAGATTGTCAGCTCCTATGGACAGGGTCCTCTCTCTCCTCCTCATCATGTAGATTGTCAGCTCCTATGGACAGGGTCCTCTCTCTCCTCATCATGTAGATTGTCAGCTCCTATGGACAGGGTCCTCTCTCCTCCTCATCATGTAGATTGTCAGCTCCTATGGACAGGGTCCTCTCTCCTCCTCATCATGTAGATTGTCAGCTCCTATGGACAGGGTCCTCTCTCTCCTCATCATGTAGATTGTCAGCTCCTATGGACAGGGTCCTCTCTCCTCCCCTCATCATGTAGATTGTCAGCTCCTATGGACAGGGTCCTCTCTTCTCTCCTCATCATGTAGATTGTCAGCTCCTATGGACAGGGTCCTCTCTCTCTCTCCTCATCATGTAGATTGTCAGCTCCTATGGACAGGGTCCTCTCTCTCTCCTCATCATGTAGATTGTCAGCTCCTATGGACAGGGTCCTCTCTCCTCCTCATCATGTAGATTGTCAGCTCCTATGGACAGGGTCCTCTCTCTCCTCATCATGTAGATTGTCAGCTCCTATGGACAGGGTCCTCTCTCTCTCCTCATCATGTAGATTGTCAGCTCCTATGGACAGGGTCCTCTCTCTCCTCCTCATCATGTAGATTGTCAGCTCCTATGGACAGGGTCCTCTCTCTCCTCTCCTCCTCATCATGTAGATTGTCAGCTCCTATGGACAGGGTCCTCTCTCCTCCTCATCATGTAGATTGTCAGCTCCTATGGACAGGGTCCTCTCTCCTCATCATGTAGATTGTCAGCTCCTATGGACAGGGTCCTCTCTCCTCTCCTCATCATGTAGATTGTCAAGCTCCTATGGACAGGGTCCTCTCTCTCCTCATCATGTAGATTGTCAGCTCCTATGGACAGGGTCCCTCTCTCCTCATCATGTAGACTGTCAGCTCCTATGGACAGGGTCCTCTCTCTCCTCCTCATCATGTAGATTGTCAGCTCCTATGGACAGGGTCCTCTCTCCTCCTCATCATGCAGATTGTCAGCTCCTATGGACAGGGTCCTCTCTCTCTCTCTTCCTCCTCAGTCATGTCAGATTGTCAGCTCCTATGGACAGGGGTCCTCTCTCTCTCCTCATCATGTAGATTGTCAGCTCCTATGGACAGGGTCCTCTCTCTCCTCCTCCTCATCATGTAGATTGTCAGCTCCTATGGGACAGGGTCCTCTCTCTCTCCTCATCATGTAGATTGTCAGCTCCTATGGACAGGGTCCTCTCTCCTCCTCATCATGTAGATTGTCAGCTCCTATGGACAGGGTCCTCTCTCCTCATCATGTAGATTGTCAGCTCCTATGGACAGGGTCCTCTCCTCTCCTCATCATGTAGATTGTCAGCTCCTATGGACAGGGTCCTCTCTCTCCTCATCATGTAGATTGTCAGCTCCTATGGACAGGGTCCTCTCTCTCCTCCTCATCATGTAGATTGTCAGCTCCTATGGACAGGGTCCTCCCTCTCCTCTCCTCATCATGTAGATTGTCAGCTCCTATGGACAGGGTCCTCTCTCCTCATCATGTAGATTGTCAGCTCCTATGGACAGGGTCCTCTCTCCTCCTCATCATGTAGATTGTCAGCTCCTATGGACAGGGTCCTCTCTCCTCCTCATCATGTAGATTGTCAGCTCCTATGGACAGGGTCCTCTCTCTCCTTTCTCCTCATCATGTAGATTGTCAGCTCCTATGGACAGGGTCCTCTCTCCTCCTCATCATGTAGATTGTCTTCTCCTATGGACAGGGTCCTCTCTCTCCTGTCTCCTCATCATGTAGATTGTCAGCTCCTATGGACAGGGTCCTCTCTCCTCATCATTGTAGATTGTCAGCTCCTATGGACAGGGTCCTCTCTCTCCTCTCTCCTCATCATGTAGATTGTCAGCTCCTATGGACAGGGTCCTCTCTCCTCCTCATCATGTAGATTGTCAGCTCCTATGGACAGGGTCCTCTCTCCTCCTCATCATGTAGATTGTCAGCTCCTAA